>NC_070541.1:900000-1054060 GCF_025433545.1 Fusarium keratoplasticum | reverse complement strand
TAGATGCGACTAAGCTTTGAGAAGTCTACACACTGGCATTTGTTCCAGCATACGACGCTCTGTGGAACAAAACTCATTCAGGGACGATTTCTTTTGGCATGGCCGATGCAGTTTTTATTGAACAATCCCTCGCCTACAGATGAGGTAGTCGATCAAAGCTGTATGGCGACCTCACTATAAATGGAAGGTACCTCCAAACGTGTAGCGAGGTTTCTAAGAGTGAGAGTAGCGCGTCAATCGAGGACTTGTAAGGCAACTTTTGGTGGACATAGTAATGAGACAGCAAGGCTAGCAAGCCTACGCACTGTCGGGTAAGTCCCCAATTATTTGGGCAGGATGAGAAAGTAGCCAAGATGCCTACAATGATCTACAAGAAAAGTATGGGTATGAGAGAAAAAATCATCTGCATAGGTTTTCCGTCAATTCCAACCCCTGCTCATCATTAGCTACCAGCCCTAACATTTGCAAGACCATAGGCAAAGCCAAGGCTAGGAATCCGGATCTCGGGATTGTCATTACCCTTGGTGGTTGGACTTTTGGCGACCCCAACCCCTGGTGAGCCATCCTCCCTTCGCTCGCCTCCGCGAAGGAGAACACCTTGATTAGCAAACTTTTTGGAATTTGTTTCCCATTATGTTTACGAAGGTGTCGGTAAGTATCATATATTATCATACCGCAGAGGACTCATATCTGGTACTAATTGAGTACTTTTGCAGATTTCGGTGAGTGTTACATCGGTGGCCTGTTCATGTCCTGCCCTCAGGTCATTTCACCCTAGCCATGCGCAACAAGGGTGACGTCTCCGGAGATTGAATTAAGACTGGTGGTATCCTACGCAGAAAGATTACTAACATTGTCACAGACTGCGAATGTCCCAGGACTGACTACCGCAGCGGCTAAGACGGGGATGGTAAGAACTACGTGGCTCTCATAACAGAGCCGCGGGAGGCCATCAACCTGAGTGGCCCCGACTACATTATCACCTTTACCGCGCTCTCTTCATACTCGTACCTTCACCATTTCGTTCAAAAGGGCGTGGAGGCCCATGCTGATTGGATTTAACTCGTGTCCTAGGACTTACACAGCGACTAGGACAGCGATAATCCCACCGGAAACCAGGTTCTGTTTCATACCGACCTGACTGAAATCGACTAAGCCTTAGACCTAGTAAGTGTCACTGGCACACTTAATAATAATGTTGCACCTTTGACTCACACATGAGCATTTTTAGTTCTGGTGTGTTGGCCTTCAGCCTTCTAGCATCGTACCAGGCTTGGGCTTCTATGGTTGATCCTGTGAGCTCGAATCTGCCTCGTGCTGGAGGTCCGGCTTTGCCTTTAGATGCCTGGTACAAACTCGGCTAGAATTCTCTCATATTCTGGTAAGTAAGCATGAAATCACTTGAGTTGAAGGAAAGAATAGTATCTCTTCCTAGTTTCTATAGAATAGAGATCGTAGAAAGACTATATAAAACTGGCGGAACTCCCTATTTTAACGAGGCTGCTGCTGCCTGATACATGGTCTACAATGACTGCAGCTGGATCTCGTCAGTTCAGTATCGAGCCAAATAGAAGCATCATATTTGCTGATCATCTCCCTAGCTTCGACGATGCCGAGACTTTCCAAATGAAGTTCGATTATGCCAGAAAAAATGGGTTTCCATGGTCTCATGATCTGGGCTATCAAGCTCAACGTCCTAAATCTCGAGGCCCTGAGGGCTGTATACAAAGGCGAGCTTATCGGGCACACCCAGGATCCTTTCTCGCTGGTGAGCCTCGAGCACATCTTCTCTGCTGAAATGCTCGCCCTAACAATGCCGAGATCAACTATGCGCTCATCAACTTTAGAGGCAATGCCGATGCTGGTGACTGATCCCAACCAGACTTGCTTTGGCTTCGTCCTCGTCACCGGAGACCCACGCGTGGTTTCGTCGCTTAATAAGCGCGAGGACGAGTCTGAGCCTCTCTGGTTTTCCTCGACTACCCTTCGGACGTGCTCAAACAGCCCAACAACGAGACCCAGACAGCCAGAGATATGTGTCTAACCGAAGACGTTACGGGCTGCTTCCGAGTCTCAGAGAGAGGTGTTGAGCGCACTATTGTTGAAATGTCCGATAATGTGAGTTGAACACTTCAATCTCCGCTTCCTAGCTAATCTTGCTGACGCATGTTTGCATTGTGCGCTCCCAACTCCTTAGCCCAAGCCATCTCACCGAAAGAGCCCAAACGTCGGCAACTTTCCACTAGCCTCCGCCTGTTCTATTTTTTTACTACACTCTTTTCCAGATCCAAGCCTGCCATCTTCCCACTCGCGCAGAACTGTTACGTCAAAGGTCTCTCACTTTACCTTCGACATGAACCTGAGCCACGCGTGACAGGATGCTGGAAACACGAAGATCCGCGACGACTACTCCGACGTCTGGGGCTACTTGAACGCCGCTGTCGGCAATTCCCTCTTCTGGTACACGGTCGAAAATTACGAGTTTAATAGAGAAAACTCCGAGCTTGGCTTGAGAGCCCATATTAGGGGCAAGTTCAAAGCCGATTTAACCTATAGCTTCTCAATGATTGTAAGTCGCAAATCCCATGCCTAGCACAGACTACATGCTCGCTGATCTAATGGGAGCAATACTGGCCTCAATGGGAAACGTGCTCAACATCAAACACGTCAACGGCGGGCTCAACTTATAAGGAGAGTTTGACCCGAACTTTTCCGTTAGAGGCGTCGGTGAGGTTGACTTCGACGAGGTCAGAAAGGGCAACCCAGCATCCACCTAGATCAAACCCATCAAGCTCAAGGGCCACACGCTGCAACCAAACAACAAAACTTCGATAGCCCTCCAGCCGTACTATAAGACCGGCTAAATGCTTGCGTCCTTTAACGACACTGGTGCGAGCGCCGCTAGCACTAGCGCGTCCTACTTTGACGGAAAGCTCAACACCCGCATCCGGTCCGACTTTGGAGTCTTCAACATCAACTTCCCACCCACAGCGATGTATTCGTTGAGTGTCGTTGGCTGAGTTTGTTGCTCTGACGCTTCGGCGCGTTGCCGCTCCTTCTCTCGTCCTTTCTCTGCCTCGGCGCGTTGTTCTGCCTTTTGCAGGAGTTTCTTCAGCTCTTCTTCACGCTTTGATCCATCCATGATGCGTAGGCTTGATGTCGTCGTGAGAATCGATTCAGAAGGACACTTGCATCGCAACCCACATGTTTTGAAGTTAAAGGAGTGGAGCCGCATTTCGTTGCGAGGGGTTACTCGACAGGGCCTTGAGTTTGACCCACCCCCTTGTGCTTGGACAACCAGGCACCAGCGAGCACGGGTAGTGTCGGGAAATGCACTGCATAAAGGGCGTGTAAACCGATACAGCGATATGAACTCACTTGGATGCATAGATGGAAGTATATGGACAGGGGCTGACAGATACACACAACATTACACACAACAATTTATGGAAAAATTATTCTTAGACGGCGTGACAGGAAGGGCCGAGCTCAAGCCAGATTATCAGTGTCCGCCCGTTTCTCGTGTGGCGCGTGGTGTTTCTAAGGTCTGAGTCGGACTGAATGATCAATTCTTGGGCAAAGCCTCGGTGATATGCATTCACGGCGGGGCGAATCGAAGCAGTTTTCGCATACGATCGAGACAAACTGCTACCGAGCCTACCTGTCGAACGAGCTCGTCGTATTTGCGGGCCGACGAAGTGGCTGCAAGTTCTTAGTGTTGACCGGCTATTGGACAGATTGAACACTTCTGGCCTTCAATGCGTGTCTGGGAATTTCGATGCACGGGCTCTCTTCCTCAAAAAAAAATTAAAATTTCGTGACAATTTGTACGTGTGCTAGTCTCTTGGGGCCAGAGACTTTTATGGTCATCCTGCGTGAAGCCTGTTAGTGAGCGAGACCAATCGAAGCCATGTGACGAGGGCAGTACCCAAATTACCAAGGCTGCGCGACCACAGGGCGTCCTCTCCACGCACATTGGGGGACCGACGATAGTGGTTACCTCGACCTTGCACAAAAACCCGCGCTCAATTGCCGTATCTGCTCAATATTGGTACTTTACGGTCTTGTTTCAAAACCGCCAAGGATTTACACTTCTTGAATGCCCTCCCGCCGGGACTTCGATTTAGTGGGCGCTTGCCCCCGAGTCCCTCTAGCCACCTATTTCTTCTCTAAACATCGCTCATCTGTCTCGTGTTTATCCAACATGTCGAATCGAGAGTGACGGCGGTTTTATTAATTTCTTTTCATCTACTAGGCAATACCGTTTCGACAACCGCGTCCCTATCTGACTGTTCCGCAGCGCGCTGTAGCGTGTGTCTCGCTGCGTCATCGGCTGGGCCCAATCAAGGCCCAATCAAGGCCCGTCAGCGACCCATGTCTGCCTTGGACCAGCAGAAGCATTCCTCAACGGCGTCGTTCGGCAGAAACGGTAAGCACTCTCAGTCGACCTCGCCCGCCACATCCCACACACTCCAAAACATCGTGGTACTCCCAATAACGTCCAACAACAACCCCATCTATCGCTGAAACGCCTACAATCAAAAGCATAACACCGCGGAATTACTTTGTGTGGATCTCATCCCTGCAGCGCTGCTCACAAATCAAATGCAATCAAACAAACAGCCAAACAAATCAATCAAATATGCCAGAATCTTATATCAAATCAAACAAATGGAAAACACCAGATTTGAAATGACATTTGATATATTTGATACAGGGTATAAGGTTAAGAGTGTAACCTGCCAGGCTGGTGAGCGTGTCTTTGCTACTTACCCGGAACCTGATGGATGCCAGACAGTGGTCCCGACCAATCAGAGCTATTTTTCGCGACATCTATTAGTGAGCTACGCTTAATGACTACACATAAATTAGCCAAGGAGAAAGTAGCTTCTTACCCTTCCCCGTCCGTCGCCCCCACAACATTAAACCGCGTCGGTGCCAGCCTATTTACTTCTCCCCGACGCGTGCCATTCCTTCCCAATCGACGCCTAACCCGATGGAATCTAACGACATCATACTTCCTTCTCCACCCTCTGCCTTTGCCCTTCTCCGACCACCGCGAAATTTAGCGAGTTAATTTAAGCTGACGACGTAGGTGGCTTTACCTAACCACCCTACTATTACAGATCTTCCGCGGGCAATATAGAGGAACAAACGATATGTTTTGGAAGAGTCCTTATCCCGGAAGGGTTCGAAGGGCCGGAAGAGCTAGATCAAGCGCCATAGATTCTTCCTCGTTGAGATTGACGCTAACGATGTCCCATTGAGTCCTTACTGGGCCTATCGTTTTTGCGACGCGAAGGGCCAGCCCGAGTTCTTCGCCGCTGCTACTACGAGTTCAGCAGCTAATTACCTCCGCAAGTATGAGAATACGACGTCGCGAGCTTAAGCATTATTAACCACATATAGGTCACAGGATCTTCGAGAGCAGTCAAGGTGCCGATACAGACCCGTCAACCGAGGAATCTGACCGGCCCAAGCGACGGCGCTTGCAGTACAGCACCGTGCCGCGTGCCAGAGTCAAGGTGATCCGAGAACTGAGCCTGGGACTTCTGGTCAACACCAATGCTCCCTTTTCTTTCTTTAGCGATGCGTTCTTTCAACAACTCGCCTGGCGACTTGACCCTCACCTATCTGACCAGATATCATGGAGCCGTCTGCTGGATGACACGTACAGGTGCAAGAAGGATGAGGTCAAGCAGGAGCTTTTAGATGCCCTTAGCAAAATTCATCTGGGGTTCGACCTGTAGACTTCACCCAATCGGCACGCTGTCATGGCGGTTCCAGCTCATTTTCTTGGCCGCGTAGGCAAGCACTAGTCGCGTCTACTAGCACTTCGACGCCAGCTCGGGTGTCACAGCGGGGAAAATCTTGCGGTGACGCTTGGGCGAGTTGTGCGTGAATGGAAGATAGAGGATCCAGTCGGAACAGTGATCTCAGACAACGCATCTTCGAACGACACCTGCCTTCTGAACTTCTACGGAGATCTTAACGCAGAAATGGGCCCAGCGGATATTCGGGCGAGACGTATGCGCCGCAATGGGCATACCTTGAACCTGGAGAAAGAGAGGGCAGGTGGGAAAACTCCATAATATTGTCAAGTTTATTAGGTCATCCCCTCAGAGGTGTGAGCTCTTTAAGAGGATTTCGCGCGAGAACGATAAAGTATAAGAATACCTCTTGGCGAGTAAGTCAACGGCGGAGCTCGAGGTCGTCATGAATAATAATACGAGATAGAACTCTACTTACCTTATGATCTCTCGAGCACTCGTTAAGCAAGGAGATATTAGGGCGTTCTTGGTTTATCTAGAAGTGGAGAAATGGCTACCCGAGGCTAATATGTTAAAGGGGGATGACTAGAGGCTCTTAGTAGAAATTAAGTATATCCTTAAGCCATTCTATCTACAGACCATAAGAACGCAGGGGTAGGGTAGCGAGGGAGGTAATGAACGACTTTGGGAGGTAATGATAGGCATGGAATACTTACTTAAATACCTAGAAGATCAGAAGCTATTCTATTAGGCTGCCCTAGATGAGGCAGTAGGGGAGAATACCGATTTATAGGTTAAATTACGCCGAGGGCGACTAGACTAAAATTAGTAGCTTCTTGCTTAATTAAGGGATTATGAGATAGATCTATATCTATAAAAGTTAATAGAAAGCTCTTTGCTAAGTCGCGGCTCGGGATAGTGTAATAATAGATCAAGTAAGTTATTAGGATTATCGGGAATTAATGATATAGGAAAGGACTATTAATACTATCTAAGACTCTTAATTATTACTACCTAGTAGAAACTCAATGAGTATTATACTAAGCTTAGAGAGTCGCTATTATTCGCCGCATCTATTATCTTCTATTCGTCGCTTAGTATAAGCTATCTAGAGGTAAACTAGGCATTAGAGGAGTAGCTTATATAGGTAAGGGATACTAAAATTAGACTCTCTAACTACCTCGACTACTAGTACTATTGCGACGGGCCGGTGGATGAGTAGTAAAAGGCAATTATGGAGATAGTGGCACCCCTAAGTATGCTAGGGAAAATATCTAAAGGTAGTATATTTAAGCAGTGGGTTAAAAGTAGGATAGCAAAGGCTATGGCGATGGGTAGCGAGCTAGAGCAGTATCTGCGGCTGGAGCTATAGGAAACCGAGGATCTAGTCGAGTAGTAGATAACTCGATAGGGGTAGTTTCCTATGGTTAGCTAATTAGCTTTGGATATACTTATAATACCGGCGATAGTAACCGATTACGAGAGGTCATTTAGCCTAGCCAAGTTGATGTTAATGTCGCAGAGGCTTTTAATGACGACGGAAATACTAGAGAAGCTATAATGCCTTAAGAACTGGGTGAGGTATGGCGTAGTGAAGCTCGGCACGGCAGCGGGAGGGAGGGATAAACTCTAGCGGGAGATTAGAAATGGTAGTAGTATAGAGAGCATAGAAACTGAGATTTAAAATACTTGAAATATTTAAATAAATATTTTAAATAATAAATCTAACGTTGAGGGCTATTAAATAAATTAAATATGACCCTGGATTTAATTTATTTAATTTAAGGGCAGCGCTGCCTCAGAATACTCTCGGCTATCCGTGGGTCTTTGGGAAAACAGGACCCACTGGGTCCTTTTTTTAGTCAAGCCCACGGGTAATCAAGTTCACATCTCTCCAGTTGCGAAAAACACACTACAGCCCGTTGAAAGTGAAGGTAGTTGACGCAACAAGGTTGTCATGCAGGTGGAAATCAGACCAGTTGAAAAGCTCGCGAGGTAGCCAAGCAAGCCCCGTTTAGTGCATAGTCCGTTTGAAATCAAGGCCCTAAAGACGTTTGCCCTAGAGGTTCACGTATTAGCCCTTAAATATTTAGGACCGCCTCGCGACATAATAGCAATTAACACTCGCTTTCAAGGACCGAAGGAGAATCGTACCTATGATTATATTCCTTTGGTGGACTTTCTAATTAGTATCTCGATAACTTCCTCGCGCTCGGACAAAATCGATAATAGAGAGCCATCTATTAAATTCCTATCGCATAAAGTGGTTGATATGGGCTGTCGGTAGAACCTAGTAAGGACGGTGGTTTCCGCTGGGTTATGCTGTAGATGGACTAATAGCTATGAATAGTTTCTAAGAGATGTGATATTCTTCTTAGACGCTAAAGCTCGTCTAAGTCGATGCATCTAAGGCGTGCCTAATTTGAGCTTTTATAGATTCAAAAGCTTTCTGAAGCCGCTTGAGCTGCGGTGTAGCCTTCGATATAGTTGTAATACCGGCGTTGCGATACTAACGAGCAGCGACGATCTATGCATCGAGCAAGGAAGGCGGGCAGGTTAGCCCTTTAAGTTATGGCTCGCTAAATAATCCCTTATTGCGCTTAGCGGCTATCGCAAAAAGTTCTTTATTAATATTATACCGCTAGGTATATGCGATGCCTCCTCTCCGTAGGGGGTGCGTTTTACGTATTTTAACCCGTGCGTTACCTGCCTGGCCGGTAAGATTCTAATCGAACTGCCCTGATGAAACTAAGGGTGCCTGGCGGCTGTGTCGCAGAGAGCTAATCTAAGGTTCTAAGCATCGGCTTTTAAATAAAAATATACTGCTACCGTAGGTAGCTGTATCCTCAATGCCAATATCTATCTATATTCTGGATAGGTTAGCCTTGGACTAGTCTAGCACTTAATGGAGGTAAGCCGTTATCTTTGAGCGATACTTATGAAACGCCGATGATCTTGCTTCTAGTTTAATATTTTTCGCACTCATAACAATGAACATCCCTTGGAACTTCATAAGCCCGGGGTCTTCCGTGCTCTTGGTCATATGCCGCTAAATTTCCTCTAGGTACTCGTGAGGGAGATAATAATGTATGTCTATGTTGTTCTGGACGATGCCCGAGCACATCCGCGTTCCTCGGGTCCCTAAGCCACGAGTCTCCATACTCATCCGTATCCAGGTCATCCTCTAGCCTCCAGGCCTCGACCAGGCTAATATCCTTACAGCCCAAGAGCAGCTCGTCGTACAGGAGGCTATATGCCTAGCGGAACTCGGAGGAGACGAGCTGCGGGACCTAGTCCATATGCAGCTTAGTTCCCCGGTAGTTAATCATCTGGCCGTCGAGTGACCAACGAGCCTACTCCTCCGCTTAGGCATCGCGGGAGGCAGAGAAGAGGTAGAGGCGCCACTGCAGGATATGACTAAAGGGCGTCTCAGCCATCTAGTAGAAGTACTTCTGGCATAGCTCCTCGAGTAGGTCTATAATCTCGGCCTCCCTATCTCGCTTCGTAAAGCAGACGAATTCAAACAGGACGAGCTGGGCCGTCTAGATAAGGGCGGATAAGTCGCTATTAAAGTTGCCTGGCTCCCTCTAGGTACGCCGCGGCATTATCCTCGTCGCCGTCGGGGACTACTTACCATTAGCGCCCCGTCCGGCTATATAGACATCCTTCCGGCTAAGCATGGCGCAGAAGCTCAGGACGGGAGACTCAAATAGCTGACCAAAGAGCATCTAGTAGACCAGGGCAAGATATAATTTCCGGATGCCATGCTTCAGTATCAGGTCATCCTCCTCCTTATCCTCGCCCTCTTCCCCCCTCTGCCCCCTCTCTTCATCCTACTCTCGCAGGCGGGAGATAATTACTTCCATAGCACCGGCCTATTACTCTATTATCTTAATAACGTCCCGTGGGAGCACCTAGTTATCGCCCTCCCTAGTAAAGTAGCCGTCCTCGCAAAAGATAACGCAATAATAGAAGACTAAGAGCTACTTTATCCTCCTAAAGTATTATATTAGGGTTAACTAGTTCTTAAAGCTACGGAAGCTAGCTAAAGGGTTTCTAGTCCCCGAGGCCGCGGCCTCACTAAACCGGCTTAGCCTCTTAGCCCGCTGCTCCGTCAGCTTCTACTCGGTCGACCTATTGCTATAGAGAGCATAGGCATCCCGGAGATAGACCTCGGCGGCGGCTACTATGCGGCAGAGGTCAGACTCTAACCCTCGCGAGGCGGGCCCCTCTCCCTTATCTCCTCCCTTATCTTCACCATTGCCATCTAGGCTCCCAGAGGCAGGCTTCATCGGCGGCGGTAGCATATATAATAACCATATCTCTAAGTCCCATAGACCTTATAGGTAGTCTAGGAAACCAGTGCGGATAAGCTATAGCACTTAGTTTACTTACGCGGCTAACTTACCCTCCACGATGCTACCCTTCTCCTCTATGTCCCGCGATGCCTAGATATAATTAGCCCGCATACTAGCGAACCACTTCTTCTCCTCCTCTATTAATAGCGGCCTAGATAATAATAATACTAATACCCCCGCTACTACTACTAATACTATTACTAACGATAGCGATAGTATATCCTAGACTATAAAGTAGTTAATAAGCCCCTTTGCCATGAAGTATATCTATAGCTTATATGCCTTCTATAGCAGAGGCCCCCCGTCTCTACTATGCTTAGACGCCTTCTTCCCATATACTAGCATATAGCTATGCATCTTAGCTAGGCATTGCGTGCTATAGCCGCATTCGCCATAGCCACATTCGCCATAGCCGCCGGCTACATAGCTATAGCCGCTAAGGAGGGTAAGACCTTTAATTAGCCTGCATAGGGGGTTAGTAGCTCGGTTTCTGCCGCTCTACTTCTTAAGCTCGTCAACCGGCAGTAGATCATATGCCGAGAGAAGCTTAAGGGTTAATTATAGCGCTTCCCTAGCTAGCCGATGCGGCTCGGCCTATAGGTACCTCTCCTAGGCCCTCTTATTTAAGACTAGGCAAGTCTTATATTATAGGTAGATAATAACCCGGTGGTCTAGGTTATAATAGAATAGTATATTAATCCCTATAATATTAATTATTATATATTTAGAGGAAATAAAAGAGGGATTAGATTATGGTTTTTACTTATTTATAATATACTTAATAAGTAAGTAAACTATCCAAGCGAGTAAACCACTTTTCCTAGCCCTTATAACTCTAAACTATAATAAAAATACAATAGATCAATTAATTAATTAAAACTACTTGCTATACTCTTCTCTAGAGGTCTTAATCACTACCTAACATATTCTTATATTATATCCGGGCTTACTATATATTCCATAGCGCCGAATGCCCGGTCTGACTAACCTTCCTCGACCACTACTTCTCAACGATTCCGCAGCTACCTATGCATTAATATCTATCTAATTAATTACTTGCCTTCCTTCCTCTATTGTTATTACCCCTCTTTTCTATAGCTGGCTTTTTTTTGCCCTCCGGCGCTGGCTTAGTATCTCATTTGCCTATTAAAGATCTTATACCTTAGCCTTTAATAAGGCATTCTTATATAATATACTTAATGTTCCCTTGGTTAGAGACTTAAGAGTACCTAGAATTAACTCTAGGGAGCTACTTTGATGTCTTTTGATTCGTTACTCGAGGTATTTAGACTAAGAACCGGCCTCGAGTATTATCTTTGGGGTCTTTGAAGCCTAAGGGGTCGAGGGCCTAGCCTCCTCCTTAACCAGCGTTAGGGTCCATAACTATATATTAAGCTTTGAGACTATACTTTCTGGGTTAAGAGGGATAAGCCTAGCCCCTCTGAAAGATAACCTAATATTTTATTCCGTTATGGTAGCTTAGTAAGCGGCATAAAAGGCCGGGAAGAACTTAGTCTTTAAAACGTAGGTAATAGAGTATCTGATTAGATACTCTATTTCTCGACTATATGCCTTCTTTAGTAGGCTAAAATACCTGACGTTAAGAGGCTAAAGTAAATAAGATAAATAAGGCGGCATATAGAGCGTAATAATCTAGTTCTCCTTATAATATCTCTTAAAGTCGATAGAGTAATAACTTTTATGCCTATTAAGGATTAAGAGATAATAGCGACTAATTAATCGCTTAGCTATATACTGATTAAAGTGCTTTAGCTACTTAAAGCCTATCTCATTATCGGTCTAGTTATTTTAAGAGGTTATAATTGCCTAATCGCCCGGGAGGTTACTACCTCGGTACTAGTTAGCGAGGTAATATTAACCCGCGCCTATAATAAATGGCTAGACCGCCTAGCCTTCTGCATTAATCGCCTAAATTACTGTGATCTATTCCTGGTTTCTAGGCTATATTAATTTTATTTATCTATGTCTTTCTAAACCTATGATAATTATTCCGCTTATAATTATACCTATAAGGAAGCTAGTCTTATTAAAGTTATAGATATTATCTGATCGGATGCTATATTTCGCGATCACGTTCGCCATAAGCCGAAACTAATCGTGAATAATGGTTGGATCTTCGCACTTGGCCCTCTGGTAGTCATATTTACGAAAAAAACGCGTCTTTAGCTTTTCCTATCGCCTGACGAAGTTATGAGCCTAGCGCTTGCCGATGGGTAACGCGTCGCGGTCAGCGAGCAATCGATTAGCCATTTCTTTAACCATACATAATCAAAGGGGAAATCCTCGCGAATCTAGGTCGATAATAAATTGAACTATGATCTGTTCCTCTAGATCAGATAGTCGGCGCGAATTTAGGATAGCATCGCGTCGAGATTAGATGCCTTGCTGCCGGCGATATAAGGTTATGCGATTAACCTTATATATATCCGCAGCGCGTCGGAGGCTTAATTTAGGGTTATTTTGAATGGCTTGAAGTGCAAGAAGCATTCTAGCTTTATAATTTGGGTCTGACATGCTTGGTGGTTGATAAATCAATTGATTAAGTGAAAGTTAGGTATAAGAGGGAAAAGTGGTTCACTCGCTTGGATGGTTCACTCGCTTATCAAGTACGTTAGTCTATTCTATAATTCTCTTTTTTTTCCTTTCTTTTTATTCTCCTTCTTTTCCTTCTTTCCTCTCTTTCTCTCTTTCTCTTCCCCCCCCCCCCCCCCCCCCGTTTTACCCGCCCCCTATTATTTATATTAATGCCGCCTCTTCCTTACTGCGTTACTAAGGAAAATCCTAGACTAAAGTACGCCTCTAACCTCACCCTACTCCTTTCTCTATGCTCTATCTGGCTAGTCTTCCTAGCCAGCTGCTTCACCATCTCTTTCTTCCCTGCTTAGCTGCTTACTTTTTGCTTTTTCCCTATCCTTATTGCTCTTAAAACCTAATACTACCATTAGTTAGAACTTTTTCATCTTTCGCCGAAGGAGTACTCCACTATGCCAAGACCTAACCCCAAAGTACCTCTCCCCGCCGATTTTGCCCTGCGGGGTACTTCCCCTGCCCAGCCATAGTGGTTAGCAAAATGCCGATAGACCATCTTGCGCATCTGATCCAGGATTTCAGCTTCCATGCCCGAGTCACAGGTCCGTAGAGAAACATCCAGGTCCTTGGCTCGATAGTACTCCCGATTGATCGTTTTCACACCTTCCCAATTGCTGAAAACACCCTGTAATCCGTTGAAGGTAAAGCTGGTTGAGGCGATAAGCTCGTCATGGAGGTAAAAGTCCCGCCAGTTGAAAAGGTCACTAGGCAGCTAAGCAAGGCCTGTCTGTTGCATGCTGCTTCCAAAGTCTAGACCTCGAAGTGGCTTGCCTTTCTGGTTTTTGTATGTCCCTTTGAACATCTGAGACCGCCGTGTAACGTGGTGGTAGTTGACGCTTGCTTTTAAAGACCGAAGGAGAATCGTGACTATAATCATATTTCTCTGATGGTCTTCCCAGCCAGCATCACGACTAGCGGCTCTTAGATATATAAAACTGATGGCCGAAAGCCATCGATTAAACTCCTACCTTATAAATTTATTAATGTGCGCAGTAGGTAACACCCAGAATAGGCGGTGTGAACCACGTGGATGTGATACCGGAGGCTGTATGCCTACAAAGAGTTTCTAAGAAATTCGGTATTCTTCCCGAGCACCAAAGCTAGTGTGAACAGAACTATCGAGAGCGTGTCGAATTCTGTACTTTATGGCCTCGAATACTTAGCGAAGCCGTCTGAGCTGCGGCGTAGACTTGTTAGAGGTCGCTAGCCCGGCATTGCGATATTGCCGAGCTGCCACGATCTAAGCATTAAGCAGCGATGGTGGGCATATTAATCCTTCTAGATGCAGCTCGCCAAATAAACCGTGATTATATTTAGATGCTATAGAAAACAAATCCTTGTTTATGTTATATCGTTGAGCGTAGGCAATGCCACCTTTGCGTAGAGGGTGCGATTGACGAGGCTTAACTCGAGCGCTACCCGATTAGCCCGTCAGTATCCAGCTGAAATGCTCCGATGCTATAAGCGGGTTCAGGGAAGTATGTCTCATCGAGTCAGTCCAAGACTTCAAACATCGACTTTTGAACAGGAAAGTGCTACAGCCCGAGGTTGCAGTATCCTCAAGGCCCATATCTATCCATGTGTTCGACAAGTCAGCTTTGGACCAGTCAAGCACTTGGTGAAGATGATTTATTATCTTGGAACGTGATCCCTGCAGTGAGAACGACTTTGCTTCCAGCTTGATGTTTTTTGCACTTAAAACAATAAACATTCCACGGAACATACTCATCTCGGGCTTCTTGGTCTCTTGAGCCATGTGTTCCCAGATGGCCTGGAGATATTCTTGGGGGAGATAGTGATGCATATCCATCTTGCCTTGAACCTTGCCACCGCATGTTTCTCGCTGGCGACTATAGGCATTGCTCTCCACGTCGTCAAAAGATCGAGGATGATGTTGAATAATGTCAGGAGGACAAATGTGACGGACTGCTGGTAGAAGAAGTCGGTCGATCCATGTACGACGCTCGTCCTTAGTAAGATACGTGGTTGTTCAGTAGACGTGAGATATTCCAGGAAAGAATATATATACACCAAACTGGGGAGATTGTCTTCCATTGCCTAGCCGAAAGTGGGGAACGAGATGCAGAGGGTCCTTCTGATGAAAGACGTGAACACTGCTGCCGAAGTTCCTCGAAGCTGGAGGGTGATACGAGATATAGAGACCACGGTTGATTGACAAGCAAGAAGCCCATGAGATGATACTGTCAACGTCCCAGGTTCGTTCGATAGCTGGAGCGCCATCTTGAGACATCTCAATATTCAGTATAGGGCGGTCATCTCCACCGCTCAGGATCGCGGACCAATCGAGCTCTGTGTTTGTGTTCATATTTCGCCCTTCGTCCTCATCTTCAACTTCGTCTGCCTCAGAGACAGCAGACGCAGTGCCGATCGAGTCTGGGACACCGAGGCCCCGCCAATACTCAGTCATTCTTCGAAGGCTGAACACATTTTGCCCGTCTGACGCCGTGCTTGTTCCCTCTCGGCAGTCGCACTGTCGACTCCACGTTCTTTCCAGAAAGGCCCTTGCTAAAGCGTGATCCGATTCCAGGAGAGCAGTAGGACCATTTTCGGATTCCTCCTCAGATTGAGCGTTCGAGAGATCCGACTCCATGTCAGAGTCCGGTTCAAAGCTGGTATCTAAACGAAACTGAAAATGCGAAGCTGCTTCTTCTGCGATATGAGGTTCTGCAACTCCTTGCCACGTGCTCGAGCCGTCACCGCTTATACAACGATCCACTGGGTCTCTTCCCTCACATTCTGAGGTTCCCGAGTCGTTCAGTTGCCCAGGGAAGGGCTGCACGCTGTCATCCCCAGCCGTGTCAAATGGCACGAATGCATTGGGCGGAGAAGATGGTGGGCTCTGATTCGTCATGCCATCATCGTCAAGGGAAAACCCGTCGCCGTTCGGTGCGGCCTTCATCAAGGAGAGTGACCTTACTCCTGACGATTCTGGTGTTGTCGCGCAAATATGATTCCTTCCGTATTCCGAGCCTATGTCATGCGACGGTTGCGGTGCCCAGTGGAGAGATAACGGATAATTGGCAGTGGGAATCGCAGACGGGATATATTGTGGAAAGATAGCTACGGGTGCCGTATCTTCGAGTGTGAAATGAAGCGAAGACTGGTTAGCCGTTGTACCAATTCGGTGTGCCGAGTAAGCGGCAGCAGCAAGGATATCAAGGCGATTCACTAATTGCGAATCAGTTCGCTGAGAGATTGAAGCCGATACCGTTTCAGCAGTCTGGTGGTTGTAAGGTCTGAATCGATTGTAATTACGCATAACGGCGCTTCGGAGTCGTCTACGAGCGCGTTTTGCGGCGACGTCATGCATTGCTTTCTCTCCCTAAGAGGCATATTTCCGAGGCCGACCACGCTTTTTGGTTGTTTGGGGCATTGCTGGTGACATGTTGCCCAACGGTGGTTGCGGTCGTGGTGCTTGGTTGTCAAAATCCTCGTGAGATTAGCTTGGGCCCCTGAGATGACCGCGAAATCTTAAATGGGCTAGTACTATGACCGCGAAATTCAAAGGGGTAGGTGCAATGACCGCTAAATTCTGACTGGCTGGAGCCCTGACGGTGACACCCCAAATAGGCTATTGCAATGACCGTAAAACTCAAAACGGAAATTTACGCGAGCCTAACAGCCTCAATGTCAAGACACATCACGGGGTATAGACTATTTATAGGACCGAGAGGTTTAAGGGAGCGCCGTTAGTCCTAGACCGCGTCGTTCCTACTATGGTATGAGGCATAAAGTATGTTAGTTCGCCCCACACAACAGCAGGGGTCAGAGAGGTCACTTTTCGCGTTCTTCGCGTATCTCAACCTAACACCAACACAACACATTTTGAGCCCTTCTTTGATCGCGTTTTCGCTATGGCTTCTAGTCAGGACCTCGAGCTGCAGCTACGGCAGCTTCAAGAGCAACAGCAGCTTATCTTGCAACGGCAAGAACAGCTTCAACAGCAGCTCCAAGAGCAACTTGCCCGGCAGCATCAGGAGCTTCTTACGCAGCTCAGAAGCGCCCCTCCAAGAACCCCCTCGCCGCAGCCTTCAAACCGCGCAAGCAATACAAGCCGCGATACCCGTATATCGATTCGAACGCTTCGATCAGCCGGTTGGACCTATCAACAAATAGCTACGCATCTTCGCCTTACGCTTCGGCAAGTCCAACACGCAGCTACAACCCAAGCAACGCCTCGGCGCCCCTCTGGCCGGCCTCCCTTGCTTACACAAGCTCAAGTAGAGGAATTAATCGAGTTCGTATGTGCCTCTCGGAGAGGAAGGCGGATGGCTTACTGGCGGCTTCCACAGGAGCTAGGCTGGGACTGCTCGGTCTATGCTGTGAAGAATGCCCTTCGTCGGGCTGGCTTCCAACGATACGTAGCTCGCCGGAAGCCCCCAATCACAGAGGCTACCCAGCAGAAAAGACTTGCCTTCGCTGAGCGATGCGTTGACTGGACTCTTGATGATTGGATGGCTATTTTATGGTCTGATGAGACCTGGGTTACAGGGGGAAGACACACACGAACCTGGGTCACTCGTAGGCCCGGCGAAGAGCTTGATCCAACCTGCATCGTTGATCGGCATCAACGGAAGAAGGGGTGGATGTTCTGGGGCTGCTTTTCTGGGCTCTCAGGGAAGGGCCCCGGGGTCTTTTGGGAAAAGGATTGGGGCTCGATACGGGCTTCTAGCTATATAGAACATATCATCCCTATTGTATATGGATGGCATCGTCTTCATCCGGATAAGGGTCATATCTTTATGCAAGATAATGCTCCTGCCCACGCCGCGGCAGAGACTATCGCTGAGCTTGAGGCTCGAGGTATCAGGATCATTGAATGGCCGCCTTTTTCACCGGACTTGAATCTAATCGAGACCGTATGGAATAAGATGAAGGATTATATAGAGAGGCATTTCCCAGAGCAGCAGTTATATGACCAGCTAAGGGCTGCAGTGAAGGAAGCTTGGGAGGCAATTGATGATAGCTTCTTTATTGAGCTATTAGAATCAATGAAGGACCGTTGCCAGGCTGTTATTGATGCTAATGGAATGCATACTCGATTCTAGATGAAGACCATAGCCAATTTTGCAAGAAGCTACATCGCGACCCGGGAAAGTGACCCCTTTGACCCCTGCTGTTGTGTGGGGCGAACTAACATACTTTATGCCTCATACCATAGTAGACCGCTATCGGTCCTCTATCCGTCGGTCCCTCTAGGGTAGGGTGCTCCCCTTGCTTAGCTATTATTTCTTTTTCTGCCGGGCTTCCCCGCCTGGCATATGTCATGGTCGTGACAAATACAATGATCCTTAGACACTTTAACTAAGTGAAGTCATTCATCAGGTTTAAAGTACCTAACTCTAGATGCGAAAACAAGCCGGTTGAATTGGTTTAATGCTACGGTGAGCATAGTATGACCAGGCCCTCATCTACAGTTATCCTCTATATGGTTTTCCCTCAATTGGCTCCGTAATCTCTTGTTCCTCCACGCCAAACGCCAAATGACCGATGTCACCTTCGGACCTTTCAGATGAGACCTGTCCCCATTTCAACTTCCTCGTCGCCATTTTCTCCAATATGTCGGCATCGTGACCAGCTGCGGCCGTATCTTCTACAGGCGCCACTGATGAGTTGGGTGATGCATCTGTAGACATGATGGGTATGCAGTGGCAAGCAGCAGAGATAACCTTTGAGTTGCTAGCCCCTAGAACCATGTTTCCCGGCAGGCGAAACATGGCCACGACCACCGGGCTGAGAGCAACCGATATTGACGTTGCAAGACCAATGAAAATGGCGACTGTGGAAAACTGGAGTCCGCGGTTGATCTTCCAGACCCCATATGGCCATTCTGGATCACGGTCTGATTAACAACAGTCAGAAAACCAGCTTCAAATATTCTAGGCTATGGGAACACTCACATTCGTAGTTGCTGACGTAAAAACAGTTTGAATAGACCCAGTGCAGTAAGCCACTGACAGCAAGGAGCGGGATTGACCAGCGATAGGGCAGCTGAAGCCGGTACGTGGAGCGTTGCTGACCCCTGGGATGCGTAACGCGCAAGGACTGGAAGGCGACGCTGTAACGAGACCATTCGAACTCGGCCAGCATACGGGTCAAGAGCCCGTTGTAAGCCATATAGCATATTGACAGGATGAGCTGGGGCGTGTTAGCGATCATGGTTAGTTCCGCGAAAGACCTGGTCTCCAGTCCCGGGGCTATGACGGCCACGTTCGCTGGGTGGTGTGCAAACCGGGAGGCACCTCTGCGAAGTACGGCATTAGCTTCAAGATTGGAAATGCAAGCGAAAATGGACTTACATAGACTGTTCCCTAATAGCCAGTACGAACATGGCCGCACCGAGAATGAGAGAGCTACCAATGAGAAGGTATGATAGCGTCCATATATTTCTCGGAATAGCGTTGCCGGCTTTGCGGCGTGAGGCCGTCTGCCATCGCCGCGATCTCCCTGAGGTCGCATAAATGTTACGCAATCCATTCGATGATTGCCGCTTGCTCTCCTCTAGGTCCTGGGCACTCAGTGTACACAGACCCTTTGTCTCACTGCCAGGCACCGCAATGAAAGAGGCAATGGCGTCTCCTGGTGTTATCAGAGGCTGCTCCTGCCCCCAGATGCTAATCGTCAGAGTGAGAATACAAAGAAAGCATTTGAAGCCACACATCACACAGACGACCAAAAGAAGTGAGTTGTTGATGCTTAGTCGACAGGGGGCTTGAAACTTTTCCGACAGGCAGTATTGGACCTGCATGTTTTGGAATTCATAGTGATATGCGCCTTCACTCATTGTCAGCCTGCCAGTGGTTGGGTCAAGTGCGCCCGCAGAGAAAAACAATCCGTTATCTTCGCGAGGATCCGAAATGTATTCGTTTTCAGTGTTTTGAGTGTTACTTGTCATGACTCCGTTGCCAGTGCGCTGGAATGACTGTTGCCACCACAGCGTGTTGACTGAGTCAGAATCGTCAAAGTTAGCGGTGTCTTTCAGGACCTGGTCACGGGTCCATCCAGTGCTCGATGTCTCGGTATCGTTGCTCACCACCATGACGACGTGACGGTGAGCTGCCATTATGGCGTATAGATCGTTGTAGCGGCGCATACAATCCTGGAATGCCATCCGCTCCCAGTTGCCAGTGGCCGGTTGTGAGACTGACTGATAGATATCGGTGATAGTCTTGTTCATTGTCTTGTGAGGCCCAAAATATTCGCTGTTCCACAAGTCCATCACGCCTGGGACTGTAAATGGATCACCGTCTAGGAAGGACTCTGCGACCATGACCACCTTGAACCCGTTGGTAGCCTTCGAATCAACTACGCAGCCGTTGAATATTAGGTGTAACGGCACGGAGCTGAGCGCGAAGAGAAGCCAAAAGGCAATTCTACATCGAGATATGAAGCGGAAGTTCCGGATGGACTGGACCCCGATTTCGACCCAGTCGCCGGAGCTATGAGCCCGGTCTACCTCGCGTCGTGTCGGCGCAACCAGGGTTTGCATGAAGAAGTTGGATGATCCGAGGATGCCCGTCGCAATAATGTTGATGGCAAGATGCATCCACAGGTTCGCTCGTGACGTTTTACCACAGCTGCCGCGGTAAAGAACTGTCTCTCCCGAGAGTGTCCCACCATCATTGCTGATTACGTAGAGCGATACGAGTAGTGCCACAATAAGAAGGCTCGTCAAGGTTGCGATTAGGGCGGTAAGAAGTATTGCAGTTCGTCTCCATCCTATCAAGGATGACATTGGTTTTCCTGTAGTCATGGCCCGTCTGAGCCAGGAGTCAGTTAGAAGGATGAGCAGATTTGAATCCTGAGACGTGGGAGAAAAGCCCAGCTGTCCCGAACTCGGGTTTTTGGTGGCAGCCAGCTGAGAGGTAAAAAAGAAATAATGTGGCTTACAATAGAGTTGTCATGCCAACCGCAAGCAGAAAAGGCGTCCTGTGCCAAGCTGAGCTGGCTTAACGCTGACCAATAGTAATAGAAGACTCTAAGCGAGCTGAACGCTAGCTTGTGACAAGGCAATCTTAAGATCTGGGCAAATCCGCCCCCATTGTCTAATTTGCTAGGGAAGTTACTAACTGCAGTCTATTGTCAAACGCTAGCGAAGCGATTTTTATTGAAGTGGGCTCCGTACAAATGCCCCAAGGGTGGTCACGTGCCTTTAATAACCGACCGGGAGAGCTCCGGCTCGTCGGATAGACTAGACCCAATTAGGAAGGCCAGGTCGAGGCCTAAAAGGGAAAGAGGCGATAGCCTGGTAGGAGTATGCAGCGACTATATATGTTGCTTATAATTATAAATAATTTAGTAGTAATATTATACTTATAGTGCTATATATTAAATTTAAATTTAATAGAGTTAATTTATTTTACCTTATTTTATAAGGAGTAAAATTAATTTATACTTGTTATGGCAAACGCCCAGGTCACGTGTGCCTCCACAAAAGACAGCCAATCCAAACCAACGACTCACGGTACATACCGTGAGCCCAACCCGGGCTCACGAAAGGACTCACGACTCACCGTGAGCCGCGACTCACGATCGTGAGCCACGATGTAGTATATAGAACACGCTCATTATATAGCCTTAAATCCAAAGTTTTATAAATATTATTATCCCCGGTAGAGTAATACTAGTTACCATATAGTCCTATCACATATAGTCTTAGCCTTATATCTCCTAATAGGCTAGGCGAATTTAAGCCTGTCTTAATTATTCTATATAGCTTTAGCGTATTATATAGATTCTATAGATACAGCTATATTAATATAGACTCTTCTATTAGCTATAGACGCGATCTATTTCTAGCTATAATAATATTACTTATAATATAGTTTAAAGCTAGTAGAGGTAGCGTCTTAGTTTAATCTAACTAGCTAGCGGCATTTGCGAGGATATTAAGGTAGCTTATTAACTCTATATGATGCTATAGCGAGGATAGAGGCCGCAAAGCTTTTATTAGTTAGGGGATATAGACTTAAAATCAGATATCTCCATATACCGAGCTTTAAAGCTATTATCAAGCGCGTTTAATAATAATATCTTGCCTTACTTTCTTCTCTAGTATATTATACTTTCGAGGTCGCCTATGCTTCTTAAGTACTTCAGGCATAGTAATTAAGATATAATATTATAATAATTGCCTTAGACCGTCTTAAAGTTCCTAGAGCTTAATGAGATACGCTTACCCCTAAGTTAACCACGAAATCCTAATTAAGCTAGTACGTGACCGTGAAAATTAAATAAAGTTAGTATATAACCGCTAAATTCTAGTTAGCTAGAGGTTTTAAGCACTAAGTCTAAAATAGGCTAGTATATTAACTACGAAACCTAAAAGGGTAATTTTAACTAACCTGATAACTTTATATATAAGGCATATCACGGGGTATAAAATAAAAGAAATCTTAAAGTTTTATAGTAAAAGGCGGGTTATATTCTACTATAGTAATAGCTTATAGGGACTATTAGAAATAAATTTTAGACTAAAGCTATAGTAGATAGGAGAGAGGCTTAAGAATATAAGAAAGCTAAAGTATGTATTTATATACGTAAGTAATATATATAGGCTGCTAATAAAAACGGGGAAGGTAAGTTTCTAGAGGGGTATAGATATAGGGGAATAAACCGGAGATAAGAGGTATACGTGAGGGGTAGGCAGGGGTACGTGGTAATTTAGGGTATGCGATAATTAGGAATAGAAGAGTAGGAATTACAGCCTAGCCCCCCATGCTATAGCGGTTTAATATATAGAATTAGCTCTATATCTAGGGGTGGAAATACCTAGTGCTATAAGTTAACTAAATCCTTAATAATATCTAGTATCTCGGTAATCTAGTTATTAATATCCCGGCGTTGCTTCTGTGTAAAATGCTAGTAATAAAGGGGATCGCGAAGATATGCCCTTACTTGCCTAGCTAAGATAGCTATCTTATAGTCGAGGCATATAACTAAGTTTAATTATATAAGGTAAATAAATAGCCTAATTATTAGTAGTATATTATCTTACGCGGGCTTAGCTTTATTTATCTACCTCTTAGGCGGCGAGCTTAATATATTATTATAAGTAGGCGAAATATTATCTTTATTAACTCTAATAGCTAATAAGTCTTTACTAATAGATTATAATACTACTTTAGCTACTATGGGACTACTTATAGATAATAAGTTAGTTCTTAATTATAGTTATTTATAGCCTAAAGGTAATTCTATATAATTTAATATAAATAGCCGCTTTTAAGATAATATAATATTATTACTAGCGGCTAAATAATCTAATTTGCTAGGCTTAGACCCTATAGAGATATAGCTAGTTCTATTACCTTCTTCCTATAAGAAGGCATACTAGCTTATTAAAACCCAGCTATATGCTTAGAGTAATACGGGTTAAAGATAGTCTAGGTAAGTACTATTAAGACTATAGGTTATATACTATTATATAGGCCTATGCCTATTCTACTATATATAAGCTACTTTATATACTACTATCTTAATAGTATTATTAAATTTATTAAAGTATATAATAGTAGTATAAATATATTATTCTATAATAGTAATTAAGATTTAGTAATATAATTAGACCTTAATGCCTAATAAGATACCTAAGGCGGTATTATAATATTATTAAAGCTCTTTAGTAAATATTAAGGTAATCTAAGATATTAATTTTAGGCCTATTTATAAAAGCGGCGAGAAGAGAAGTATTTTAATAAACTCTTATTAAAAATACTAATATAATATTATTAATATAACTAGTTATATATAAATAAGATATTAGAATATAAGCTAGGAGATAAATAAGGAAAAGAAATATATAATATAAAACTTATTATTAATTATTAATTAAGCCTTATAATATTAAATAATTAAAAATATTTTTATACCTTATATATAAACCCCTTACTCTCTTAATAAAATATTAAGATACTCTAGTATTAATAACTCTAAGATTTATATATATTAGCCGCTATTAATATTATAAAGTATTATAAGTACTCTTAGGAAATTATTATATATCTCTAAGTAAGACTAAGTAGCTCTAATATCCTAGGTACTTTAGTCTTTACTCTATGCCTAAAGTAGACTATTAATAGGAGAGATATATGCCCTTAGGAAGAATTTAAGATAGGTATTTATTAGCTTATTAGTAGGGTTAGATATAAAGGAGTAGCCTAGTATTATTATTAATAGCCTATCCCGGATCTATAAGAGATTAATATATATAGGCTCTTAGTTATATATTAAATAAGAATAGGATACTATAGCTAAATATAGTACCTTATGAGCTAGGCCGTAGAAGTTTAATATTAATAGTTATTAGTTATTATCCTAGGAGAGTATCTTATTATTATCGCTTTAGTAAAAGTAAAAGGTTAACCCTTAAGACCGCCGAAGAGTATTACTATATAAGAGGAGGCTTAAGAATTCTCCTATAAGTAATAGTATACTATCGTATATATACTCTTATCGCTCTATATTAAGTCTTTATAATAGCCTATAATATAGCTAATGCGTAATATTATTATAACTTCGCGAGAAATATAGGGCTATTACCTCGAGAAAGACTAGCTAGGAGTAATATATAAGTCTCGCTAGGATAGGAGTAAACCGGTGAGGCTAGAGATATTTTTTACCGTTAGGGGTTAATAACCCGTATATAGCACTAAAGTAAATTAGTATTATTAAATTAGCGGCGTTACCCTTAAAGTCTTTAGTAATAATAAAGTAATAAAAATATAATAAGATATTAGTAATGAGGTCTTAGGGGTAGTACTCTTAGCTATCTAAAGACTAAGTAGAAGTTATCTTAGTATTAAATTAATCGCCTAAATTTATAATTATACTCCTTTAGCTATTATCTTTTATTTTATCTTATTACTTACCCTTATCCTTATTATTTCTTTTATCCTTATTATTTTTATTTTTATCTTTATCTTTACTCTTATTCTTATCTTTATCCTCTTCCCTATTTAGCCCTTTATCCTTATTATTACTAGTATTTATATTAATAAGTCCCTTAGACCTCTAGATATTATTTACCTAAAGCTTATATAGAGCTCTAAATTAATATTTATTTAATCCCTAGCCTATAATTTCTTATATAATTATTAGTAATAGATAGAATAATTAAAGCTAGAAGTAAATAAAGTACTTTAATTCTTTCTAATAGACCTTCTTAGAAGATAACTTAGTAATTAGCTTAAATAGCGCCTTATATAGGTGATCTAGAAACCTACCGCGAAGTTATCTTCTTAGGTAGATATTAGTTCCCTAGATTATCTCGCCGTATTAGTTAAGGAGGCGATCTAGTGCTATTACTATTAATACTAATCTCTATTTATTTCGCGCTAGGCTATAAATTACTTCCCCTCTTAGGATACCTAGCGGCATAAGATAGCTAGTCTTATAGTTAGGTAACTCTGCGAGTAAGATAAGAATATTATGATATATATCTTTAAGTATTATTTTTTAGCTAGTATACTATATTTAATTAATCTAGAGAGTAAAAGAGGTTAATATCTTACTTATAGGTAGTCTCTAATAGCTACTCTATTAGTTCTCTAGATAGGTATATTCCTTTATAAATAGCTTTTAGGTAAGTTATTTAATAAGATTAGGACTAGCCTATAAAAAGATATTATTAGGTATAGACCTATTACTAAAGGAATTATTAGCGCTAATAAGCTATAACCTTCTAATATTATTAAATATCTAGCTCTAAAATAAAATACCTTATTAGATATAATTTTATAGCTAATATTATTAGGTTTATTTTTTAATTATAAGCTCTAACTTATTATAATATTTAGCCTTAAGATAATCCTCTAGAACCTTCTTACTAATAGAATAAAGACTATAGTATTTATAAGAGGAGGCTATATATACTATAAGGTAAAGGTAAGGTTATAATCTATTAGATCTAGGGGCTAAGGTATCTAGATCTAGGAGATTTAATAAGGATAAAAGGGGCTTAAAACTATACTAAGTAGACCTAGTAATATTATATTTCTTACCTAGATACTCTAATATATATTTAGGACTAAGAGCAAAGCTATACTTAGTATATATAATAGCTACTTCCGGCAGATTATAATAAAGACTAAGCCTCTCAAGCTTTTATAGCTTTACTAGGGATAGAGTAAAATAGCTATATTATTCTTATTAGTTATTTCTATTCTTATTAATAGAGAAGCGGGTTATTATAACTAGACTGATAGGATAGATAGAATAAATAGGTAGAAGCTAAGGAGATATTATATATAGAGAAAATAGGTATATAAATATAATAGAAAATAATAAATATTAATATTAAGTTCTTAAGTAATAAAATTATTAAATTTAATAAGGGTTAGAAGATAGAAATGTAATATATTTTATATTTTAGGTTTTTTAATTTTATTAGCGCTTTGTGAGAAATATAATGCGTTTCTAGAAGGGGAAATATAAGATAGAAATACTAGATAGTAATTAATTAGAAAGGGGAAATGCATTGCGTTTCTAGTATATATTCATAAGTAGGGGCCTTTTATTCCTTTTATCTTTTTATTATATTTTATATATTCTACCTAATTCTTTTTTTCTCTTTTCTCTTATATATTTATTACCCTAACCTTATACCTATCTACTCCCCTTATCTTCTTTTCCTTCTCTCTTTTATACTCCTACCTAATATTACTTAACTTAACTACTATTTATTTATATCCTTATTATATGCCTTACTATTTACTTCCTTGCCCTTATTATTATCTTCTATATTAATATACCTTTCCTACCTATAGATAGCTCTTTGCGTATTATACTTTACCTTAGCTCTAATATCTAATTTTAATTAGACTAGCTTTAAACTAAAATATTATAGCTATTATTATTATTCTAGCTATATTATTAACTTAGAAATCTCCCCTTTACTTTATTAAATAAACTATTCTCCTCTAAAGCCCTTATAACTTAATTCTTTAATATATTAATATTATAATTTAGTAATAAGTAAAATACTTATTTCTTTACCTACTTATTATAATATTCTCTTATATTAATAATATAATATAAATCTAGCGTAATCCTCGCCTTTTTAAATTACGCCTAATTTATATTATATTATTTCTCTCTTTACCTCGCCGCCTCTATAGCTATATAAAACTAATATTTACCGCCTTTATATACCTCTTAGATAATTTCCTCCTATAGTATATCTATATTAATTTCTTTTATCTTATAAGTCTATCGCCCTAACCCTAGTCCTATTACTCCCTTATTCTACTTACTTATATCTACTCCCTAGTATTTACTATATATAAAAAAACCCTATATATATTCTATACTTATAACCTACTCTAGCTAATTTACCTCCCTATCTATCTCTATACCTCTTATTACTTAATTCTCTCTTTTTTTAAATTACTCTTTTCCTTTTAAAACCTAAGCCTAAAAAATAACTTCTTTACCTTCTCCAGCGATAATATATATATATAAGTAATTATTAATACTATAATACCCTAATATTAATATCCCCTTACCTAAGATCTCTACTAGCTATTTTATATCTTATCTTTCTCTTACTTAATATATATTTCTTCCGAAAGAAAGTATTTATAATAGCCTCTAAAATCTTCTATTCCTCTTTCCCTCCTTAGATAACTTTATATCTAAAGTCTTATATTAAAAATCTTCCTCCTTAATCCCCTATTAGTCTATACTATCTTATAGTCTATTATAATATAATCTATATTATTATTAATTAAATCTAGCTAATAGTAAAATATATAGCTATTAAATAATTACTCTTAGAGCCTCTCCTTAAATAGCTTAACCTCTCTTACTTCGCTTATAGCCCTATTTATTACTTAGCTTTAAATTAGCTATATATTAATTTCCTACTCCCTTATATTTACCTCCTTATTCTCTTTACTTACCTCGAGATCTTCTAATTTAGCTTCCTCACTAGTGTCCTAATATATATTATATTATTCCTCCCCTTTCTTATAGCTATTCTAATTAATATACCTATCTATCTCTAAGTCTAAGACTATATATTTATATACCCTCCTGCTAATAAAGTCTTTCGCGGACCTATAATTACTAAACCCTATTAATCTCTTTATTTACCCCTTAATTATTACTTATATTATTATTACTTTACTTTACTTATTATCTCTCCTAGCTTATTTATTTTACTATATATAATTTATTATCTTAAATAATATCTTTATATATATTATTACTTAAAGATCTAAAATATTAATTCTTAACCTAAGTATATTAATAGCTATAATTACTTACCCTTTATTATATTACTTTTATTTTATCTTATTTATTTAAGCTTATAACCTTTTTATCTTATTATCTTAGGTATTAATATCTTAATAATAAGTATTATAATTTAGCTTAGTTATAAGAGTATTAATTACTATAATTATATTATAATATATAATTATTTTTACTAGCTATAGATATTTCTTAAGTTTTTAATCTAGAATTTCTTAAACCCTTATTATAATTACCTCGCTAGCCTCTTTAGGGGTTATTACTATTAGTATTTATATATTATATATAATATTTAAGTATATTATACTAATTCTAATTATAGTTATATCCTCTAGTTATATATTAATTAGCTTAAAAAACTCTTTTTTTTTACTTAGTAGTAATATTATTATTAAATATATTATTTATACCCCTATTAGTACTAGCCGCCTAAGCTCTCTTAGCCTTAGTTAAAAGTCTTATATACCCTCTAAGATAATATAAGCTTTATTAAATATATACCTATTAAGTTATATTATTACTTAAAGCCTATTTATATAATTATAAAACTACTTAGTTATTATAGACTTAGATATAATAAAAATAAATAATACTACCCCTAGGGATTAATTATTATACTACTTAGTATATAATATCTTTATCTTTTAATAATATTTTATTAAGTCGCCCTATAGTAATATTAATAAAACTATAACTATAGTTATACCGCCTAGGTAGCTTATTATTAATAATATAAAACCTAAATTTTTCTTATTACTTATTCCTATTATTACTATAATTAAGCTCTTATTTATTATAATTGCCTTAAGTGCCTCCTGCTATATACCCTAGAATATAGCTTACTCTCTATAGAGATAAGTAGGTTTATGGTTAATATTAACCTAGTAGTATAGCTTTTATCTCTTTAATTATAATTCTTAAAGTACTTTATAATATATAGATATATTTTTTTACTTATAGCTTAGCGTAAAAACCTTACTAAACTCTCTTATTATAAATAGAAATCTTAATAATTAATATTATTTTTTACTAATATATTAAAAATTAATTTAGTACTTATTAGTCTTAAAAGCTCTTTTAGTTATTAGTTATTTATAAATTAAGCCTATAATCTTAGACTTATAATTAGCTTATAAATTATATAAATTATCCCTATTATTATTACTATTACTATTATTATTATCTAAGTTTACTTCTTATAATAGTCTTATATAGGCTATAGATATATTCTAGAAGTATTATTATTTAATTATAGTTAATATATACCTTTAGCTATTAATATTAAGCTTCTGCCTATATATTATAATACTAAGCCTTTAGATAATATATACTAAGCGTAGTAATATTTAATACTCCCTAGGTCTTAGCTTCTAAATATCTTATTTGCTCTCCCTAGCCTAGCTAGCTTATTCTTAGCTAGCCTCTATAGCGCTATTAGTTTATTTATTATCTTATAGGCTATTACTCTCTAGTATACCCTCTATAGCTTATAAATTAGTATTAAAGCTAGATTAGTCTTATATATTAGCCTAGATATCCTCTTAGAATAATAAAATAAGTTATAAGAAGTATATTAATAAAGTATTAATTTCTTATAATAAGAATTAATAAATAGTCTTAAGCCTTTTAGATATTAAGAAGCCTTTATATATACCTATAATAATTATAATAAGCCCTTAGCCTATTAAAATATTTTAAATTCCTCTATTAGCTATATTATAGTATTAAATTATAAGAAGCTTATATACCCTTAGGGGAAACCTATTACTTAATTATACTAGAAATAATAATAATTCTAAAGCTTTCTTTACCTAGAGATTATATTAATATACTACCTTTATATTTAACTTTATACTATTATTATTATTACCTATTAATTTAACCTATATAGCCCTTAAGCTATTATCTTATAATATTTTTTAAGTAACTTAACCTTTATTTATGCCTTTATTATATTAAAATAATTTATTAATAAATAAATAATTAATTATTTTATTAATAATATTATCTAAGAGCTTACCCTATAGGATCTTAGGTAAGCTAAGCTTAGCTAGATATTTATTAAAAAACTCTCTATAAAATAATAAGTCCTTATATAATATATCTTCTAGCTAGTAGATTATTATTCTTATTATAGCCTATATATTAAGAATACTAAGATAAATACCCTTAAAGATAATATATTCCTTATCTTAGCTTATTAACCCCTAAGATATTATATTATTATATATAGCTATATTAAAATTTTAGAGTTAGATAATAAATTATATTAGTATTATTTCTTAGCTCTCTTCTCCTTTAACTATAAACTAGCGAGTTATCTTAGATATAAGTATAAAGTTACTTAGGCTATTCTCTTTTACCTCTTCTTAGTTTTAGCCTTATTATATCTTTTACTTAATAGCCTTAGCTTACTAATTAATTATATACTTAATAATATAGAGATAAGATATTACTATAATTATAGAAAGCTTTAAGATAAAATTTATATAGCCTTCCTAAGTATTATTTATATAAATACTTAGAATAATTAAAAAACTAATAAAAATACTATTATATTCTATATCCTTAGTAAAATAATTAAGAATAAATATATAAAGTTTTAAAATATTATTTTTAAGTAAATTAAGAAGCTTAGAAACTTTAAGAGCCTCTAGGTTATTATTATAATCTTTCTAAGTATTTATTAAGTTATTTATATACTTTATTATTATATTATATATATTTTATTATCTTTTACTTCGCTTAAATAATAACTAATTTATTTTATTTTTAAAAGATATATAATAAATAATATAAACAAGTAATTATTTAACTATAAGTATATATTACCTCTAAGTCTTAGGCTTAAATTAGAAATAAAATAACTTATTCTTCTCTTAAGTAAGCTCCTTATAGTTAACCTTAAATAAAGTATTTTAAGAGATATTTTTAGGTATAAGAATAGCCTTAGCGCGGTTAATTATCTAATTAAATGCGATATATATAAACTATAGTTAAGTATTATTTAATTTATTTAGGTTATTTAGATTAACTTTATATTTTATAGAGATTAAGTCTCTTAGAAAGTCCTTTTTCTCGCTAAATTCCTTTAAGTAAAGAATAGAATTAAGCTAATAAAGCTATAGATTTAGCGCTATAAAGTTATTCTTTATATTAATATACCTTACCTCTTAGCTCTAGATATTATTACCTTTTCTCTAAAATATATTAATAGCTATTTAAAGTCTAGCCTATAAGCTATAATCTTAAGACTTTAATTAATTAAGATCTAATCCTCTTATTACCTTAAATAACTTATTACCTAGACCTTATAAGAATAATCTTTAATAATATACCCTAGTCCTCTATAGATTATTACTTTTTTCCTCTTTAGCTATAATAGCTAAATAATATCTATTCTTAAGATCTAGATCTTACTAGTATTTAATCTTAAGATACTCTTAAATCTATTATAACTCTATACCTATATATTAATAATCTAATAGAGATATATTATATTCTATAATAAACTTATATTAAATACCCCTTATACCTAGTAGACCTAATCTTATAATTAGTAATATATTATTAGGCCTTAATAATAGATTATTATAAGCTTTTTATTAATTCTAAAAGACTTTATAATTAAATACTTATTTTTATACCTTCTTAATTATTTTTATATTAAAATAATATAGAATATTATAAAGATATATCTTAATTTACTTATATATAATTATAATCTAATATATTCAATAATAGAAAAGCTAGAGTTCTAGGTTATATATAAAGTATTTTATTATAAATAATTTTAAGAAAATAAAAATTTAAATTTCTTTTTTAAACTCTATTAGCTATTATATAGTCTTAATATTAATTTAAAACCCCTTTATTTTATATTAATAATTTAAGCTAAGTATAATAAAGCTAATAATTAATAACTATTACTATGCTTTATAAGTTAAGAAGCTTTATTATTAGCTATAGCGGCTAAACCTATACTTACTAACTCTATTACTTAATAATTATTAAAGAAAATAATCTTAATATAAATTCGCCGCTAAAGTATAAAATTTATAAATATATATATTAATATTAATATTAATTAATTTATAGATATTTATTTTATATTCTTTTTTATTTTTAGCTTATTATAATTATTATAAGGGGCTATTTTATTGATTATTAGCTAATACTTATTTTAATTATTAGTATATTTATATTATATAAGCGCTAAAGAATTTCTTATATAAAATTAATTATTAATTATTAGCTAATATAAGCTATAATTATTAGGGATATAAGTAAAATAATTTATAATTATAAGACTTATAGATAATTAAGATATAAATAGAGATAAAGGTTAAAAATAAATACCTAAGAAAAATTAGTTTTTATAAAAAAATAATAAAAAGAAAAAAAATAAAAATTAAAGCTTATTAGCTAAGAAGTTACCTTAGTTATAGCTAATATAGTAGTTAATATAGCTAAGTAGCTAGGTTATAGTAGTAATTAGGGATTTTTAATATAATACTAGTTATATTAATTACCTTATTAAAATTTCTTTTTTTTATCTTTAAATAATTCTAGAAAAATAAAGGAATATAATATAAAAAAAAAAAATTAATTTCTAAGATCTTTATAGCTTAATATAATATATATCTTTTTTACGGAATTATAACTATATTAAAACCCTATTTTTTAAAAACTATTAACTAATTAAGAAAAAAACTATTAGCTAACCTATAGTCTATTAGTATAAAAAAAAACTCTTATATAAAAAAACTATTAGCTAGCCTGCCGATAGTTTTAATAGATAATAGGATAAATTACCTTAAAATAACCTTAAATCTAAGGGTTAAATTAATATCTTAAGAATAAAATATATTCTAGGTATTAAGTTAATTAAAATAACCTAATTAAATATTTTTTTATTTTTTTATTAACTTTTAGGCTCTTAGAATAATAAGAATCTAGTTTTTTAAAAAACCTAGGGTTAATAAGATATAAAACTTAGGCTTTATAAGTAAGCTATTAGCATTACGCTAAATCCCTATATAAAAAAACCTTAGGTTAGCTAACCCCTAATTATAATATATAGTAGGGTATTAAAATTTAGTATTAGATATAGCTATGTTTAGTATGTTTTATTCCTCTAAGAAACTATAAATCTATATCCATCTTAATACCACTTCTATATAAGTAGCACGCTCTCTAAGTATCCGCTTCATGCAGCCCAAGCACCTATGACAACATCTCCTACTTAATTTAGGAGCTCATGTATCGGCAAGTTCATCTCAAGGGCGTACCGTAGGAGCGTGCTTAGCCTTGCGAGGAACAAGATGACATCCTCATCATTGTTGCCTCGATATCTATTCCGCGCGTTGCGCACCCACGTCTGCACATAGTCCCGTGCGAAATTGACCATCGCTCGCAACTCGTTGGCTATGAATTGGTTCCACGCCCCGACAATTTGAGACCGTGGCTGGTTTGGAGGCAATAAAGACATCTCCCACTGCTCCAAGTAATCAAACTCTCGGCGGAGACCTCTGTTGATGTGCAAGATTCTACTCCAAACTTCATCGGCCGCCAGATAGTTGATGACCGTGATAACCTTTACAAGGGTTAGCCAACTTATCACGACTCATGTTTGGCTCTTTTCAACGTACCTCGCGGAGGACCAGCAAAAACTCCTCGTTGTTGTCGAAATTGTTCAAAAGGTCTTCCATCGGTCCGTCTCGCATATACCAGCATCTGCGGTAGTTAAGATCTCGCCTCCAGATCTGGTCCGCCAAATCGAGATTAGCCATCACATGCAATACTTGAAACGACCAACAGGGCGACTCACGCATGTCTTGACTTGGTTCAGGCCTGGGTTTAGTAGTACAAAGACACCGCGGTTGTCACTACTTCCCAGCGTGTGAAAAATACGGCTGAGTGGCTCCGTCGGTATGACACCGTTGTCAAACGCAGTCAGAGTCTGGCCATTTAGATGCGGCAGATTATAGTCCAAAAACATGGTTCCGGTGACAAGGTCTTCTCTGATGGCGCCGCTGGCCAAGGCGGCTGTGAGGAACCTTGCGATGGTGTTGAGCTCGACGATGTGTTCAACTGGGATGCAGTGTTAGCGCCTTGGTCAGAAATTCATGATACTTCTTGATAAAGAAGCCGTCATCGCCACGTCATTAACTTCAACAACTTACTATTCACGCCGGCCACGTTGGACGTAATCGTAATTCTAATCGGATAGACATCAACACAACCAGGCGTGTTGGCAGGAATGTAAACCAAAGTCCAGATGGGATGTCCTGCAGGCCAGTCTCTTTGCCCTGCCAGAGGATACTAACATGCAAAGTCAGCGTCCATCCATCTTGTTGGTGAAAAGAAATGCGTCAATATTTTCACCTCCTGGGACCGAATCACCACCGTAGACCCATCGGGGTACGTTATTGTGAAAGGCCTTGGTTGACCTGGCAATGGATCATCTGCCGCTCGATCCTCCAGATGCTGATAGGCTACCCCATGCGTATCAGAACTCTTCTCGGGCCCAGGATCGACACCCCTGCGATCAAAGTCCTCTATTTCTCCCTTTGAGCAATAGTCGCCACCGCCTGGGCAGCAGTACACGGTGCTGCACTCGCAATTCTCTTCCTTGCCCGAGACCATCTTGTTCCAGTCGGCGAGGTTGCAGACAATGAGGTCCGCCAGCTGATGGTAGCCATAAGTGGCAATCATCTTCATCTTCTGGATGAACCTGGCAAGCTTCCCCCATTCCAGACTCGGGAATTCCGGTACAACTTCATCGTTCCATATCGTTCGTTGGTTCAGTGTTGCCTTGCCCTGCAACAACACATACATCAGCGAGATGATCAGCTGTATGTCGTAGGTCCCAGCGCCCTTTTCATCCCGCCTCTCCTGGAGTGCTGCCGAGTGGGAATGGCCGTGATGAGGGCTTCGGCGTCCAAAGAGGTTACCATGGCCATGTTGGTGAACATTGTGAGATCTTCCTACAGAAATTTCCTGAAAGTCAAGAGACCGTTTTGACCAGCCATCGCCCAAGCCAATACCACCAATTTCTCTGTCAATCTCACATATGGGACGCTGGACAAACGCTGCCAGCGCATCCCTCAAAGTAGGATCATGCGGAGACTCGCGTTTGGTGATTGTTGTTGACTTGGGGAGGCAGCACTTGGACTTTGCCCCTCCGAGGCAGCCAGCACCTACGCCCTTTTCAGTGTTCCAGAAGGTGTCCATGGCGACTCTGACCCTATCATTGGGGCAGCCGCTACGGCAGAAGCTGTCATAGTCTTCAGGAGCACCAGGGCCGACGTTGTCGTACCACTTGCAGTCTCCCCAACGTTGATTCTCGTCTTTTTTCTCGCAGCACTTGCGTTCCTGCAAGGTATCCGGTGTCTCGGGGCCCCAGTTACGAGCATCGCAAGTAGCACCTCCACTACCCGTGGAAGATGAAGCCACTTTTTCCAAGTCGGGAGCACAGGCAAACTTGTCGCATTTGGGACCTTCAGTCCAGAAGCACTGGTCATAGAGCTTGGTGTTGCTACTGCCAGTGGAACAGCACGCAGACTGGTAGTTGCTGCGACAGTGCTTGCTGAGAGATCCAATCTCAAATGTGCCCTCGGGGCACTGCTGCTTACACTTGCCATTGTGATGCGTGTACCAGCCACATGTTGGGGTGTCTCCCTCTGGGGGGCAGCATAGTTGATGAACACCCTCGAAGCAACCGGTTTCATCCACCATGTACTCGTTCTCGCGGGCTTTGTCGTCCTTGCGCAACATGCGGATCCAACCGGATGGGCACGCTAGGAATGGTCAGCAGTTGAACGAGCATATCGGGTTCAAGACTTACACTGTCCACAGTTGGTCCATTTGCATTGGGCATGCTTGGTCTCCTTCTCGTCCAAACCATCATCTGTGACCGGCTGAGGACCTCCTATACCAGACTCAGAAAACTTGCGACCGGCAGCCTTGCCAATGGCCTTTGAAAAAGTGCCGTCTTCATCATCTTGAGATACAGCCCAGACCATGACGCCGCTTAGACACTGCTTCTTGGCAAAGTCGACCTTCATCTTGAGAGTTTCCTCGTCATCATAGGCAACCCAATTGTCATCGTCGAACACGAGAGTCTTGACGGCAGCCTTCTTTTCGAGCTGGGGTTTGGCGTTTGTCCTCTTGATGACGTCCATAATCTCAGAGTTCATCATGACGCTGACTTCGTTGCTGCACTTTTGCCTCGGTGCTCCAGACTCGTAGCGGCATCCAGACTTAAGGCAATCCCGACTGGAGGCCGTAAAGGCCCGGCCGTAGAAACCTGTGCCCAGAACGATCTTTTCAGGATCCATCTTGTTGCGCCAGAGAAGGGTCATTGTATCCTCAATCTCGGTGAGGTTGGTGTGGGCGTTGAGATATGGCCCAATCGACTTGATAGGCTTGTCCCAGGTTCCATGGAGGTCATAGGTCATCCTACATATTATGTTAGCAATCCTACTAATGAACAGCGGGCTGATACGCATCATAACTTACATGTTGAAAAAATCGACATGAGGCTCCAGCCTGACAATGTCAAAGTATTGCAAGTACCCTAGCCAAATAGTAAGTGAAGAGTCCCAGAAAGAACATACCGTATAACTTACAGTATGACGCCGGCAGAGTCAAAGAGAGCTCATCACGGCCGCTCGACTTGAGAGCCTTTTTGAGATTGGCAATGAACTTGGGAAAGTTGGCGTAATCCTCCTTGCGCCCGCTGCGCTCATTGGTGACGGGGTATTCCCAGTCGAGGTCGACGCCATCAAAGCCATAGACAGTCATAAAACTAATCAACGACTTGATAAACATCTGTTGATTCTTCTCCGATCTTGAAATATCGGAAAAGGTAGTCGCGGTTGGACCAGGGTCGTTAAAGGTCCATCCGCCAATAGCAATGAGGACCTTGAGATCAGGATCCAGTTCCTTCAACGCGGTGAGACGCTTATAGTACGCCACATCTCCGGACGATGCAGGTCGGACTGAAAAGGTCAACGCGTCGATGGTGGCAAAGGCAAAGTTTGATGTGAGTGTAGACACCACTTGGGATCTGCTCTGGCTTGAAGGCGTGGCAGGACCGTCTGGGAGCCCAGCCTTCATAGTATCCAACAACCCTTTGGATCTTTTGGGACGAGTCACAGCTGGGAGCCTTAACCTTGTTTTTGCCGCAATACTCATCTGTGAAGCCACACCAGCCATCCTTGGAGCAGCACACGTTCAAGGGGCACTTGGACTGTTGGACAAACTCCTTTCCGAAGCCGCCAGGATCGCATTCAGACTTTGAGTCGCAGTTGTTGACACAGACTTCTTTTTCACAGACTTGGTATTTACGTCAGTACTCGTTCATTTGAGGGGTAGAGGTGAACTTGCAGTCTTTGCCATAACCACAGTAGCCGTACTTGCTGCAACAGCCATTCTCGCAAGGCTTGGTTTTGCTACACTCTGGAGTGTCCTCTGCGTAGGCGGGATGAAAAGTCAAGGAAAGGAAAAATAAAACAAAGACCGACAAGTTCCTCACGCTGAGGCGTGACAACATCTCCATTGTGAAGATGCCCTTTGAAGGTGACACGGAAAGAAAACGGGTTTGGTAGGCAATAGAATCTCGAGACTGATCTAATAAGGCAGACAGATATACAGTTGCCTTTCGTAAATAACTGCCGTGCTTCCAGAGATGGACTCGCATAGCCAACATTGCTTGATCGACCAATAGTCTTGGCAACGTTAGAGAGTGATTGCTAACGGCCTGTCTGTCGACAATTTCCGGCTCCTTCCAATCACTCTCATACTTCCGTGCTCAGGAGCAACCACTCACGTCTTCAATCCCTTTTCCATTGATTGCAGAGGACCGTTTCAACATGTCATGGACAACTACCAACACTGGTGTTAGAACCAACAAGCTTCGGTGCTGGAACCAACAAGCCTCGTATTTGAAAAAAATAAAATTTTCGACATCATCTGCCACAATTTTTGCAGGGCATAAATTAAAACCTTTTTGCTCGCAGTCCGATCGTTGTAACCAAGAGCCGGGATTCCTGGTCCGAATCCCAGCACGCCCCATATGACCTGAGACGGCCCCACGCGGGAGATTCCCACGGCCCGCATCCCTCCGAAATATACACCCCTGCGTCCCTGTCTAAGTGTTTTGAATGAATTAGACTCATTTTGGTATATCAAAGTGAGGCGAGCTCCGGTGTCTCAGATTAATATAGTGGGCCTGACGTGATGGTGTTTCGAAGTCTCCTCTCCTCGCCAGGGCCCCTTGTTGTCAACTATCAAGTCAAGTCATCAGTGCTTCAAGGCTCTCTCTCGGATATCAACTCACCGTTTGCTGTTTGGAATTCTCACCTCAACTTTCTCGATAGATCTATCTTTTCAAAATGCTCTGTCCGATGGCGCTGCCCCCAAGATTGGGGCTCGTCGTGATTCTCCTTGCGCTTCTTGGCTTAGCTGCAGCGACGTCTTCCAGCAATGCCAACAGTCCACGCAGTAGCAGTGCCCCAGAGACAGTTCAAGATGCCAAATCTATGGTTCATCAGGCTCTGAAGGCTCTTGCAGTTGTCAACAAGGACAGAATCAACCATCCAGCCTTTAACAAGCACGAGTTCAAGGAAGTAACGGCAGAACAACCGGCGGCCCTGCTTCGGTACAAGTCAGAGCCTGCTTCCCTTTCTCTACGCAATACTGCTGGGGACGATGACAACTCTTCATCAGGGTATCGCATCCCCACCGAGCTCTCTCATGCGGCTCGTGTCCTCGCCGAGTCCACTCCCCAGGAACCCAAAGGCAACCACAGCCAAGTTGCCGAGGCCGCTCGCAAGAAGCATTCTAAGGAAGGCTCTACTGACACGAATACTCCCAAACCCCGAAAGACTCCAGAGGGACTACTATCCAAGTTTGCCGACAGCCCCAAGGAGAAGCGTGCTTCTGGATACTGGATGATCGACGACCAGAAGCACCCGGGCGAGAGCCCCTATGCAACCCCCGACTACAAGGTCTAGCGAAACGTCAAAGACTTTAGTGCCAAGGGAGACGGCAAGACAGATAATACAGCAGCTATCAATAAGGCAATCGCGGATGGGCTGCGTTGCGGTGAAACTTGTCACTCAAGCACAACCACTCCAGCCGTCGTCTACTTTCCTCCCGGCACATATCTCATCAGCAGCTCTATCATCCAGTACTACAATACGCAGTTCCTTGGTGATGTAAGACTTCCTCCAGTCTGAAATGGTATGAGTAGCTAACACTGATGGCATGTAGCCTATTAATGTTCCAACAATCCTGGCGGCCTCCAGCTTTGTGGGACTCGGCGTCTTTACTTCCAACAAGTACGTTGCAGACGACGTGGGTTGGTAAGTATCCCTGACATTACTTTGGTACAAGTGAACACAAAACTAACTAACACAGGTATCTCAATACAGCCAACTTCCTACGGAGTATCAGGAACTTCAAGATAGATATCCGCTTGACCGACCCGGGGGCTTACGTCTATGGCATCCACTGGCAAGTTGCATAGGCGTCATCTCTCGAAAACATTAAGTTCTACATATAATATAACTCGGATATCCTAGGCAATACCTAGCAAGGAATATACATAGAAAACGGCTTAGGCGGGTTCCTCGCCGACCTCACCTTTATGGGAGGTAACTTTGGAGCCTATTTTGGCAACCAGCAGTTTACTACTAGCCATCTCGTCTTTATTAACTGTAAGACCGCAGTGCAGGTTTACTGGGACTGGGCATGGACTATGTAGGACTTTATTATTGAGAGCTGCGAGTCTGGTATGGTCGTGACCGGAGGCTCTGGCGGCCCGAATAGCAAAGGGCAAACTGTTGGCTCTCTTGTCCTCGCCGATTCTATTATTGCAAATACTCAGAATGGCATCGTCACTTTGTTGCATGCCGAGAATGTAACCTCTCTTCTCGTCCAAAACGTCGGCTTTTTTAATGTTAAGACTGCTATCTCAGATTCGGCCGAGAATCGCGTACTCCTTGGAGGAGGCGATGAGGTTCACCTGGATAGTTGGGGATTTGGTAAGATTACTGATGCCAAAGGGATCAGCAAGTTCGTCAACGGTGAAAGAGTTCCTGCCATGAACCGAACAGAGGAGCTCCTAGGCATAGCATATGATAAGATGAAGCCAAACCTCTTTACCAGAAGGCGGCCTAAGTATTATAATGTCCCTAATAATAAGGTTATGAATGTTAAGGCTCTTGGGGCTAAGGGCGATGGAAAGACTGACGATACTGCTGTTCTTAACTCGATCCTAGATGGGGCTGCTAATATATCTTCTATTGTCTACTTCCCCTATGGCGTGTATATCATTAAGGATATACTATGTGTTCCCATGGGCTCTAGAATTATTGGTCAAGCATGGTCGCAGATCATGGCCACCGGGTCCAGGTTTGAGGATGAGCGTAATCTGCATATCGCCGTGCAGGTTAGACGGCCAGGAGACGCACCAGGCATTATTGAGATCTAAGATATGCTCTTTACTGTCTCTGGACCAATAGCAGGAGCTATTTTTATGCAGTGGAATGCCCAAGAAGCGATTAAAGGATCTGTGGGAATGTGGAGTGAGTTTTCTCTAGGATATTAAGTAACCAGCAAACAATAACTAATCGTCACGATGCAGATTCCCATTTCCGGGTTGGAGGCGCCGCTGGATCCAACTTGCAGACCCCAGATTGTGCAAAGAGCACAGGTTCTGTTGACCCCAAATGCAAAGCGGCATCCATGCTTCTTCACTTGACGTCGGGCTCGACGGCCTACCTTGAGAATGTCTGGGCATGGGTCGCGGACCACGACATTGACGATCCAAAACAGACCCAGATAAGTGTGTACGCAGCAAGAGGCATCTTAATCGAGAGCCAGCGAGCTTGGCTATGGGCAACTTCATCCGAGCACAGCACCCTGTACCAATACCAGCTTACTGGAGCCAAGAACATCCTCATGGGCATGATCCAGACCGAGTCACCTTACTATCAGCCTGTACCCAGAGCCCCTTCGCCTTTCCGCATTGGCCACTTCCCCGACGACCCCTGTTTTCAAGACTGCAAGACTGATCGCGTGGGTTGCTACAGCTCTTGGGCGCTACGCATCATAGATTCTTCTGCCATCTACGTACTGGGTGCAGGGCTTTACTCGTGGTTCTCCGACTATGATCAAAAATGTGTCGAAAAGGGCAATTGTCAAGATCGCGCTGTCGAGGTTCAGCAGAGCGACGGCTTGTGGATCTACAACCTCTGCACCAAGGGCACTCTCGAGATGGTTTCGCCATACAACGGTAACGCGACACTTGCCAAGGACAATATCAATGGCTACCGGTCGTCCATACTGGCCTGGCTCGAGGGAGCCAGTGAGGTTTCTGGACCTCGTCCAGTTCCAGGATTCCAGCTATACACTGGAGACGGGCTGCGAAACGTCGACGTGCCCGACGCGTGCAAGAAGGCGTTGAGCTCCAAGATCATCTGCGATCAGTACATCACAAGGTTTCAAGAGCCATCGTACAGAGGCTCACCGGACAATGAGGCTCTTACTGAGTCCATCTGCGGCAAGTCCTGTGGCAAGTCTCTCGCAGATTGGTTCAACGGCGTCGAGGCATGGTGCCATGGGTACAACATTTCTCGGCAGCTGCCCACGACACGGGGAGGACGCATGTGGGCTGGAGTGAATGAGACATGCGTCAAGGATAGCAAGACGGGAGAGTACTGCAATGGTAAGTGACGAGATGACAAGCTTGCTTCTGAAGCATCTCCTAACGCGTGCATACAGACATCATTGACAAGTTCACCGAGGTGGATAGAATCGACGAGATGCCTTATTCCGAAGTGTGCTCCGAGTGTTACATCAAGAAACTCGCCATGATGCAGAGCGGTTCATACTCGGCCTACGACGAATGGTTCCAGGATGATCTGAAGCTCGTGTACAAGACATGCGGCAAACAAGGGCCAACAGACATTCCACCTTCGCTTGATCCCGTCCCAGAAGACGAATCATCCACGTTTTGTATATCCGACAACATTTACCGCACTAGTAAAGGCGAAAGTACCTGCGAGAAGGTTGCCTTGAAAAACAACCTTTCTCCTGCCGCCTTGTACAACCTCAACTCGGCCATCCATGATTGCGGCAGTATTCCTGCTGGCACTGAGCTCTGTCTCCCCCTCGCATGCGCCAGACTCGTCAAGTACTCACAAAAGAGTAACTGCACCGCCATCGAGAAGAACGAGGGCTTGAGTCCCGGCAGCTTGCGGAGATTCAACCCCTGGATCAACCGCGAATGCAGCAACCTAAACTCTGGGGGAAATTCTTTTTGCTGGATCCTCTGCGCAGAACCTCAAGATGGAGAGATACCTCAATTCGGAGCCGGCGATGACACTGTCACTCCGCATCCTAGCACCGACTACACTGCGTTCCCAGTAAATCCCCCAAACAACGCGACGGCTGCCCAAGATACCACGACGCAGTGCGGACGATGGCACGTGACTGAGGAGGGCGACACCTGCGCTTCCATCTGCATGAGCACCGGCATACACATCTCTCTATTGTTGGCGGCTAATCCGTCTCTCGGCAAGCAGTTTTCAGAGTGCAGTGCGAAGCTTGTTGTTGAGCGGGCCTACTGTACAGGACCGACATATGACTGGGGTAAATGAGGTACATTAGATATATAGGGTATGTACTTAGGCATTATGAACATGGCAGGATCACCTTGGTGGTGTTTTACGAGGGGTGTACGTTGTCATTGTATTGAAAACTGTGCTGGTGATTGTCATGACGCTTCTCAACAAAGGCCATCTCAGCCATCATTGACATGTTTGAAAATACCTTGTTTGTCTGTGTATTCAAGACGCCGTTCAACACTGTTGGAAGGCAAACATTCTCTAATTAATAATTGTGCCAAAAACTATCCTCTTCGCTACCATACCCAACATTCCGTCCCCTTAGGCAGAGGAAACTCAACAACGCCAACCATACCAGTTCCGAATCCTCTCCGTCTCGCCCTCCACTCCCATCTCAGTAATATCCATATCAGGCCAATCCCAAGCAAATGACCACAACTGCCCGCGAATACCAACTCGCATCCAGAGCCTATCTTCCCCTTCTTCATTCTCGTGCGAGAACTCAGTCACGACCTTGACGTAAAGATCATACTGGGCGCGGTCAAAGGATCTTTTGGCCCTGTTTACCTGAAGGAAGTGGTCGATGCCCTGCTGGTCCAGCATGATACAGACGCAAAATCGCCCCATTTTGATGACGGGTTGTGGTGGCTGCAGATGATGCTCAGCGACCCAGGCATCAAAGCGTCTGCCCACTTCATCAGGGCTTGCTCCATCCAACGACGCGGCATCTTGTATGATATCACAGTAGAATCGTCGGGCAAGTTCCTCATTGGGGCGAGGATCGAAAGGCTCTTGGCCAGGCTCACGGCGGCTTCGCAGGTCATCGAAGACGTACTGGCGTGCGAGCTGGTTGAGTTCCTCGACAGCTCTAGGAAACGTCTCATCCGACTCGGGCGTGTAGACGGTGCGGAAGATGGTGAAGCCCCAGGTGAACGGGCGGTCGTGCCAGCGCGACCGCTGGTTCAGATCCCTGAGCGTCTTGCGTACCCACCTCTGGCCTTCATGACGTACGAGAAAATGAGGAGGAGTGTTCGGAGGAGGTGAGAAATCAAGTAAAGATTCAGGAACGGGGCCAAAGTCTTCCATGACGATTCGGTATGATAGTGTGAGTGCGGTGAGTGCGGTGAGTGCGAATTGAGAGGGATGGTGAGAGGGTGGTGACTTTGTGTTGGCCCTACAAGAGGCAAAGTGGCTTATTTAAAACCCGAGCCGCCCATACGATGAGTTGATAGCCGGGGTTTGATTAAGGGAGAGAGGCCCCGCTTTCAGCAACGAATGTGGTCTGAGATATCTGTCCAGGGAAGAGGTTGGTTGGTGAGGGCAGCCAACAGGGAATTATAGTGCCAAGCTCAAGCAGGCGAACGAGCCACTGTTATCAATAACCTGAGTACTAATTTGGGAAATGAATAATGTTGGATAAGGGCATGTACACATGATTAGTTAGAACCGGCAAAAGGTCGTTAAAACCTCGGCGAAGCCCCGGACCTTGGGCTGCCTTGGTGGGCAGCCCCTGAGGCAATTAGGAAAGAGGGGAGAGGAGAATATATATAATTCTGGCTTAACCCTAGGTATTATTCTCTAGCGATTTAAGTAAAATCGCCTATATAAATTATGTTTTACTATCTATGCTTTAAAGTAATATTACTTAGAGTTAAATTAAGTTACTAGTTAGTCTAAAATTTCTTAATACTAGGGTTAGGATTAGCTAATAGCTAATTAGGGTTAAGGTTATAGAGGAAAGGGGTTTATAGTTAAAAAGGACTATATAATAGTAGTTTTAATTTATTTTATTAAAAGCTTTAGTTATTAATTAAAGGTAATATAATAAAATATAAATAATATTACCTAACTTAATAAAAAGTACTAAATACTTATTTATTATAATTATAAAGTTATAATCTAGCCTAATACTAGTATTAAGTTATATTTCTAGTATAAGTATTAAATAATTAATAATATAATTAGGGTCTGGGTTAGGAGAGTTATAAATATCTTTATTAAATTTAAGTACTAGCTAGAAAATATAATATAAATCTATTAAAAATCAACTATAGTAAGATATAAGATAAAAATAATATTTAATAATAAGAAAAATAATAATAAATCTACTAATTTATATTAATATTATTTTAATTATAATTTATAGCATATATCTTACTTTTTTTAATATCTTTTATAATTAAATTTATTATACTAAAATATTACATATAAAATAATATTATACCCTTATTAATAGCTTATATTAATAACTAATAAAAATATAAATAAATATATAGTATTTTTATTATTCTACTTAAGCTAATATAATAAAAAATAAATATATATATTATATTTTACTTTTATCCTAACCCTATTATATATTATAATTAGGAGTTAGCTAACCTAAGGTTTTTTTATATAGGTATTTAATATAGCACTAATAGCTTACTTATAAAGCCTAGGTTTTATACCTTATTAATCCTAGGTTTTTTAAAAAACTAAATTCTTATTATTATAAGAGCTTAAAAGTTAATAAAAAAATAAAAGAGTATTTAATTAGGTTATTTTAATTAATATTATACTTAGAATATATTTTATTTTTAAGATATTAACTTAACCCTTAGATTTAAGGTTATATTAAGGTAGTTTACTCTTATTTAAACTATATCTTTTTTATCCTAGCCCTCTAAGACTAATTACTAATTATATTTTACTTAAGATAAGAGTTATAAACTTAGGGTTAAAATTTATAAAGTCTTTTAAAACTATTATTAGCTAATATATAATTTTATAATTATAAAAACCTCTATTTATTTACTTTAAATAAAGTATTTTACTTATATTTTAATTATTTCTTTATAAGTAATTTTATTAAAATTATTTATATAAATAAGTATATAATATCTATATATTTTTATAATATTACTTACTACTAGGCTGAGTTATTAATTAAATAAATACTAGGGTTAGGGTTAAGGTTATATAAAAAAAAGAGTTTATTATTAAGTAAGAAATTATAATAATATTTATTACTTAGTTTTATTTAATAATTCAAGATTAACCTAAGTATTTCTTATAAGTAATATATAAATATATATAATTTAATAAAAAGTATTAAATACTTTTTATTAAAAATATAATATAATACTTTAATATATATATATAGTAAGTAACATAGTTAAGCGAGTAATATACTTTTCTTTACCCTAAGATTAAAAATTATAATAAAAATACTATAAATTATCTAATTAATTAAAATTACTTATTATATTTTTCCCTAAATATCTTAATTACTATCTAATAGGTCCTTATATTATAGCTAGGCTTACCGCAGATATTATAATACTAAATACCTAGTCGCATTAACCTTCCTTAATTACTTTATCTCGATAATTTAGCCACTACCTATATATTAATATCTATTTAATTAATTATCTACCTTCCTTCCTTTATTATTATAACTCCTCTTTTCTATAGCTAGGTTCTTTTTACCCTTTAGCGCCGGCTTAGTATTTTATTTACCTCTTAAAGGTTTTTAACCTTAGCCCTTAATAATATAATCTTATATATATTTCCCTTTATTACCTTTATAAGAGATTTTATAGCCTCTATAATTAACTCTAGGGAGCTATTATAATACCTTTTAATTTATCTTTCGAGGTATTTAGACTAAGATCTAGCCTTAAGCATAGTCTTTGGGGTCCTTAAGACCTAAGGGGTAGAGGGTTTAACCCCCTCCTCGGTAGGTATTGGAGTCTATAGCTATATATTAAGCTTTAAGACTATAGCTTCTAGGTTAAGGGGAATAAGGCTAGCTCTTTTAAAAGCTCCCTTAATATTTCTTTTTATTATAATAGCCTTATATATAATATAAAAGGCTAAAAAGAACTTAGTCTTTAAAATATATATAATAAAGTATTTAATTAGATATTTTATTTCTTAATTATAAGCTTACTTTAGTATATTAAAGTACTTAATATTAAGGGGCTAGAGTAGATAAGAGAAATAAGATAATATATAAAGCTAGATAATTTTCTTTTTCTTATAATATCTCTTAAATTTAATAAACTAGTAGCTTTTATAGCTATTAAGAATTAAGAGATAATAAGAATTAATTAATTAATTAGTTATATATTAATTAAAGTATTTAAGCTACTTAAGATTAGTCTTATTATTAGTCTAGCTATTTTAGGTTATTATAATAGCTTAATTACCTAAGAGGTTATTTTCTTAGTATTAATTAGTGAGGTAATATTAGCTTATATAAATAATAAATAGCTAAATCACTTAGCCTTTTATATTAATTACTTAAATAACTATAATCTATTCTTAGTTTCTAGGCTATATTAATTTTAGCTTTAAATACCTTTCTAAGCCTATAATAATTATTCTATTTATAATTATACTTATAAGAAAGCTAGTCTTATTAAAGTTATAGATATTATCTAATTAGATATTATACTTCGCGATTATATTTACTATAAACTAAAACTAATTATAGATAATAATTAGATCTTTATATTTAGCTCTCTAGTAGTTATATTTTTAAAAAAAATATATCTTAAGCTCTTAGTATTACTTAATAAAGTTTAAAGCCTAATATATATTAATAGGTAGTGTATTATAGTTAATAAGTAATTAATTAGCTATTTCTTTTATATTATATAGCTATAGGGGAAATCCTCGCGAGTCTAGGTTAAGAATAAAGTAAATAAGTATCTCTTCCTCTAGATCTAATAGCTTATATAAATTTATAGTAATATCGCGTCGAGATTAAATGTTATTTCGTCGCTAATATAGCCTTGGCTTAGAGACTTAGTAAGTCTTTATAGCTTTTTAGATACTTAGATATAGATTATTTTAAAGGGCCTAAAGGGTAAGAAGGGTTCTAGCCTTAATATTTAACTATGATATATTTTATGGTTAGGAATTAATTAATTAAATAAAAAGTTAGATATAAGAGGGAAAAGTGTATTACTTGCTTAACTATGTCGCTCGCTATATATGTATGTTAGCTTAATAAATTTAAGAAATACTTTTAATAAATATAATACTTAATAAGTAATAAGCTAAGAGAGATTAATAATTATTATATTAATATAAGTTTAATTAATATAAAAAATAATATATTTTTAATAAATAGTAATATAGCTATTAAAATATATTTAATATTAAATAAATATAGCTATGCTATATATAGATACCTTATAATAATATAAGATAATATTATTTATTATTAAAAAAAAATAAAATATAATATTATAGAGGTTTAATAAACTAAGGTTTAATTATAGACTTAAATAGGTAAAAAATATATATAATATTAAATTATTAAAGATTATAATAATATTAATAATATATTTAATATTACTAATATTATAAATTATAGTAATATATATATATAATAAGTATCTTAGTTAAATAAATATCTTAAAAATCTTAACCTTTTTTATAAAAATCGCAATAAAAATATAATAAACTATTTAATTAATTAAAATTACTTATTATACTTTTCCCTAGATATCTTAATTATTATCTAATAGGTCCTTATATTATAGCCGGGCTTACTATAGATATTATAATACTAAATACCTAGTCGCGCTAACCTCTCTTAATTATTACTCCGCGACGATTTAGCCATTACCTATATATTAGTATCTATTTAATTAATTACTTACCTTCCTTCCTCTATTATTATAACCCCTCTCTTTTATAGCTATATTCTTTTTGCCCTCTAGCGCTAACTAAGTATCTTATTTGCCTCCTAAAGGTCTTTATTTTTAGTAACTAATAATATAACCTAATATATAACTACTTTTATCCCCTTCTTAAGAGACCTTAGGGCTTTAAGGATTAACTCTAGGGAGCTATTTTAATACCTCTTAATTTATTTTTTTAGGTATTTAGATTAAGATTAGGCCTTAAGTATAGTCTTTGGGGTCCTTAATGCCTAAGAGGTTAATTAATTAGATACCTCCTTAACTAGCATTAGCGTCTATAGCTATATATTAAGCTTTAAGACTATATTTTCTAGGTTAAGGAAAATAAGGCTAGCTCCTTTAAAAGCCTCTTTAATATTTTTTTTTATTATAATAGCCTTATATGCTATATAGAAGGCTAAAAAGAACTTAGTCTTTAAAATATAAGTAATAGAATATCTAATTAAATACTCTATTTCTTAACTATAAGCCTTTTTTAGTATGCTAAAGTACCTAATATTAAGGGGCTAGAGTAAATAAGATAAATAAGGTAGTATATAAAGCTAGATAATCTTTTTTTCCTTATAATATCTCTTAAAGTTAATAAATTAATAACTTTTATAGCTATTAAGGATTAAGAGATAATAAGAATTAATTAATTAATTAATTATATATTAGTTAAAATATTTAATCTATTTAAGACTAGTCTTATTATTAATCTAGCTATTTTAAGTTATTATAATTACCTAATCGCCCGGGAGGTTATTATTTTAATACTAATTAGCGAGGTAATATTAACCTATATTAATAATAAATAGCTAGATCGCCTAGCCTTTTATATTAATCGCTTAAATAACTATAATCTATTCCTAGTTTCTAGGTTATATTAATTTTAGCTTTAAATACCTTTCTAAGCCTATAATAACTATTCTGCTTATAATTATACCTATAAGGAAGCTAATCTTATTAAAGTTATAGATATTATCTAATCAGATACTATATTTTGCGATTATATTTATTATAAGCCGAAATTAATCGCAAATAATAATTAGATCTTCGCACTTAGCTCTCTAGTAGTTATATTTCTAAAAAAAATATATCTTAAGCTCTAAGTATTACCTAATAAAGTTATAAGCCTAATATATGCTAATTAGTAATACATCGTGGTCAATAAGTAATTAATTAGCTATTTCTTTAATACCACGAAGCTAGGGGAGAAATCCTCGCGAATCTAGGTCGAGAATAAAGTAAATAAGGATCTATTCCTCTAGATTAGATAGCCGATATGATTTCTAGATTATATCGCGTCGAGATTAGATACCCTTTTGCCGGCGGCTAAGGGTCTTCTAAGAGACTATATAGATATTAGCGGCGCGTCGAAGACTTAATCTAGGGTTATTTTAAAGGGCCTAAAGCGCAAGAAGCATTCTAGCCTTATAATTAGTTTATGATATGCTGGGCAGTGAGGAATTAATTAATTAAATAAAGATAATATAGGTTAAGGGATTTTTGAGATACTTGCTTAACTGAGACACTTGCTATATATATATGTTATTATAAAAAAAAATTACTAATAGCTAAGCTTAGCTTAAAGTAAAAGATATTATAATATTTTAAAAAGGTAATTTAAAAAAGGATATTAATTATAATTTAATATAAGTTAAGAAGCTAAGTTATGTCATAGCCTGGATATACCCAGGGTCACGTGCCACACGTACCTATAATAGGCACCTAATCCGCGTATATAATAAGCCACTCACTATTACGACCATAAGCAATCACATACTACTCACTATAGGCTTAGTGAGCGGTCTAACCTCGCTTACTTAGACCTTAGCAACTAGCTAGGTATATAGAATATACTTATTATACTCTTATATATATTAGCTACCTTAGCTATTAATATAACTTAGTTATACTTAATATATTAAGTATATTACTAAATATAACTTATACCCCCTTATTTAAGATAACGCTAATAACCCTCTACTAATATAAACCCAGTACGACTAGTTTATCCCTTAGGAAAAAATATAATTATTATATATTAATAGCTCTTATTTAGTAGATTACTTATATTACCTTAAATAATATTAAACATAATAGCTACTTAGGCTACTCCCGCTAATAACTATTAGTAGGCTCTACCTATTAACTATCTACCCGCGCCTATCGCACCTATTCCCGCTAACCTAGACGAGGAAATAGATAACGCGGATAGCTCTGACGACGAGGAAGTCAAATAGCTCTATGCCTAAATTACCGCTATGAGCACCGAGATAGATAGACTCCGCGAACTTATCGAAAAGATAGGCGAATCCTAGCGCGCTTAGAATATATAGTACCTAAATAGTATCTAGGATATTAATAATATAGCTATTATTACTATAAGGGGAAAAGATATAAGAGAAGTCCTAAAACTAAACCTACTAGAAATATTCAATAGGACCGCATATAAGCTACTAACTTTCCTTATATAGCTATGGGCCTTTATGACCTATTACCTAACCTAGTTTACCCTGGCCTCTAGTAGGGTCTAGTATGCCGCGGGAAGGCTTAAGAACTACGCCGCTATATAGTTCGAACTAATTATAAGGGAATACCTTATTACCCTATTCGCTAAACTCTTGCTATGAACTAGTAATCTATACTTAGACTATAAAGCCTTCGAAGTAGCGCTCTGATAGGCCTTTAGGACTATCGACGAAAAGGCATAAGCTAAAAGAGAGATTAAAGCACTCTGATAAACCTAATCCGCTTCGGAGTATGGAATAAAGTACCTCTAATTGGTATTGAAACTTAACTAGGACTAGTAGCCGCTAATATCCTTTTTCTTTAATAGACTTAAGAAAGAAGTATAGGCCGAGCTCTATAAAGAAAATTAGCTAAATAACCTTATTGATTATATCGGTAGGGTAATTAAAATTAATAATTAATAATTCTCTTAGAAGAAATTATAGAACCCTAAGTTTAGTAGTAAAGCTAATAGCCCCCGCTTCGATACTAACTAAGGCAAAAAGAGGTAAAATAATACCTTATATAGCACTAACCCAGGACCTATAGAGCTAAGAGTAGCCTAACGAGGGACTAAAGATATTAAATATTACTACTACTATAAGAAAGGCTATAAGGCAAATAAGTATAAGAAGAAGTAATATAATATCTAGGAAGGATACTATAAGCCCCGGGAATAATAATCACTCCCCGAAGGTAAGAAATAATTAAATACTACTAACTAGGACTATAGGCTATAAATAGCTATACTACCTAGACGCTTGGGATATCACGAAGTAGATATAATATCATAATAGATAAAAGGAACCTCTATAGACCTAAACCTAATAATAAGAAAATCTATAGCTAGGTAGGATAAAGGGCAAAAGCACGGGAAGAGGATAAACCTATATAATAATAATTACTCCCCGAGCCGACGATATAGGAAAAAACCAGACTAAGTAATATAAACCAACGAATAGTCACTATTGCGATAACTAGGCGACTTAAATAGAAAGAAATAGAAGTATAAACGAGATAAAAGTAATAACTATTATTAATAATAATAGAATAAGTAGACTTTAAGGAAGCCACTATAGAAGGTTTTAATTATAAGAAATAGATCATAGGGTATAATACGATACCCCCCTATATGCCCTCTATTATATATAGAAGGGACTACTAATAAGACGATCCCACGCGATATAACTATAATCTATATCCATGATACTAACTTAAAGCATTACGGGAATATAACGAAATATATAAATAATAAAAAAGGGAATGCTATATACCGCGACGCATAGACCGGATCTCTAGAAGGGATACTAGAGACCTAGCCTAAACTAACTTTAAATATAACGCGGCAAAGTTATAGAAGGAACTCTAATAGACCTAAAAGGAATAATAATAAGAAAAAAGGAAAACCGATAAAAAACTATAAGGGGAAGAACCCTATCTATAACTCTATAACGAAGATAGTAATTATTACTAGAATAATAAATAAGAACGGTATATCTACATGGCATAGGAATATATAGATATAGCGCACATATAGGAGATCTATCTCTGAGCCTACTACTAGGAACTAGCTAAGAACCTATGATATAAGGAAGTACTATTTAACCCCCGAGATAATATGCGAATATACCCTATGCATAAGGAATATCCTAGTATCTCATAGATATCCTATTAATACTACTAGTATAAAGAATATAGGGAAGAGAAATAGAAATAAGATTACTTCCCCGTTGCCCTATTAGCCTAGCTAAATAGTAACCCCTATATATAGTATAAGACGGAAGGGTACTAAGTATTTTATTAGTATAACTCTATCGGAGTAATATGCGCATAGTACTATAAAGACCTATACTAAGCTATCTAGAAATAAAAGTAAGTAATCCATAGGGTTAAAGACTAGCAAAAGAAGGTTAGCTAGGAAGAACTAAGAGAGCTAAGTAATGCCCGGTATAAAGCAGATCGAGAGGTAAAAGAAAGCTACTAGTAATAGTAAGATAGCTTTAGGAATAACTATAACTACGAGGCATATATAAATAGTAAGTATAAGTTTAACTACCTCGGCTATACTATTAAGAAATCAAAAAACTAGATACCCCATCTAGCATAGGGTAATAGATAGATAAATACGGGAAAGTATTACCCTAGAAGGCTCTTTACTCTATAAATAAAGTATATAGGTAATAATACCTAAAATTAAAAATATGAGTTAAGGGAGAATAGTTAAATGCTTTAGTAGATAGCGGAGCTAAGTAGAACTACTTTAACCCGACGATAGTAAATAGACTTAAGCTACTATAGAGGTATAAATAAACGCCTTATTTAGTTATTAACCTAGAAGGAACCCCTTTTAATTATAATAATAGAGTTATTAACTATAAGATTAATTACCTTAAGGTTTTCGTTAAAGGAAAGAACTAAGAGATATTATTTAATATTATACCTAATAAGTACTATAATCTTATACTTAGGTACCTATGGTTATAACGCTATAACTTATATCTTAACTAGAGAACTAGCTAAGTACTCTCTTTTAATAATAAGGCATCCTTTATAATAAATAATAACTTAGGATATAATATAAGATCTTAAACTTCTACTAAAGATACTAGAGAAGCTAAGAAGAGGTAAATATAAGATACCTCTTTACCTAAAAGGATATAATATAAATACTATAATAAATAAAAATAATAGGCATAGTAAATAATCATATGTGTTATAAAGTAATTCTATAAGTTAGAAGAAAACCTTAAGTAAATTAAATAGATACTAGGGGAAGAATAACTTAAGAATATTTTATTATAATACTATATCTATAAGAAGCTCTTTATGGAAGAACTTAAAATAGGTCTACCTAAGTATATATACTATAACCTAGAAATCGAGTTTATTAATAGGAAGTAACCTAGCTTTAATAAACTTTACCTACTTAATAAAGTATAACTACCTATATTAAAGAAATATATCGAAGATATATTATAGAAAGGATATATTAGGGAAAGTAAGTTATCTATTAGATACCCCGTTATATTTATTCTAAAAAAGAATGGTAAGCTCTAACTCTATATTAACTTTAGAATACTTAATATTATTATAGTTAAAGATTAAATATTATTGCCCCTTATTAGCGAATTAAAGGATTGACTTTTTGGAATAAAGTACTTTACTATATTTAACCTCAAAGGAGCCTATAACCTTATCTAAATTAAAGAAGGATATAAATAAAAAACCGCTTTTTATACTAAGTATAGATTATTTAAGTACCTTATTATGCCTTTTAGATTTATTAATATACTTACCGTATTCTAATAAATAATTAATAATATACTATAAGAATATCTAGATATATTTATTATATATTACCTAGATAATATCCTTATCTTCTCTAAAATAAAAAAAGAATATATAAAATATATCTATAAGGTATTATAAATACTATAAGACGCTAAGTTATTAATAGAACCCGAGAAGAATAAGTTCTATGCCTCGGAAGTAGAATTTCTTAAATATATTATCTCTTATAATAAAATATATATAGACCCTAAGAAGGTCTTAGTAATTAGGGATTAAAAGGAATTAATAAATATTAAGGAAGTATAAGCCTTCCTTGATTTCGCTAATTACTACTATAGATTCCTCTAATAATTTAGGAAGATTACTATATTACTAATTAACCTCATGAAGAAGGATAAAATATTTATATTTAGAGATAAGGCTAGAAGAGCCTTTAATATAATTAAGGAACTTATCCTAAGCGAACCAGTCCTTAAGATATTTGACTTATCTCGATAAATTAAACTTAAAATAGATGCCTTAGACTTCGCACTAGGCGCCTAAATTAGATAATAAGATAACAAAGGACTCTTATACCCTATCGCATTTTATTCCTATAAGCTATACAGAGTAAAACTTAATTACCTTATCTACAATAAAGAATTCCTTATAATAATTAATGCCTTTAAAGAATTCTAGTATTATCTTCTAGGAAGTAAATATTAGATTAAGATATATATAGATTATAAGAATATTACCTACTTCGCGAAAACCTAAGAACTTAGTAGATAATAACTATAATATACCGAATACCTTTTAGAATTTAACTATATTATTATCTATATTAAAGGAACAAAGAATAGCAAGGCAGACGCTATTAGCCGATGACCCGACCTAGATACTAAAAGGATTAGAGCAAAAGAATAACTCTTATAATTCACATAGGAAAGATACCTTAAGTAATAGATAATTACTTATACTAAGTAATAAACGCTGCTATACTACCTGACGGATAAATAGAAAAATAAGATTATCGCTAATATTACCCTTAGCGAACTTAGGAGACTTATTATCTAACGAGTAGACTAAATAGGAAGTTAATAAGGGATAATTATATACTAGAAACGCATCTTTATACCACGGAAATATATAGAAGAATTTATTAAATATTACTACTAGACTATAAAATATAATAAGAAACTTAATAATAGAGATTTCTAGGAAATAATATATTAATACTTTATATAAGAAGACCTTATAGTAAGATTAGATAATTACCTCGATTATAGAATATGCTATAACTATATATAGCTAGGAGATAAGCACTTATTAAAGCTATATAAATATAACTAAACTATAGGGATACCTTATATTACTATAAGGAATACCTATACCGTGGAATAGAATAACCTACTCCTTAAATAAATCTAGGAATATAATATATAACTCCTAGATAATAAGAAGATAAATAAGTAATAAGTTCTAAATAAATTATAATATAATTTAATATATAAAATATATAGCTACTAATTATATAGATACTAAGGAATTAATAAAACTCTAGAATAAATTAAAATAATATTTATATTCCCTAGAATAAAGAAGATTATCTTAATAATTATTAATTAATATAACCTCTATATAAGAACTAAGGCATGATGCTATAAACCCTATGGGAAATTATAACTACTCCCGGTTATAGAGTAATTATAGGATTTAATTATTATAGACTTTATTATAAAATTACCCCTATTAGAAGAACTAGCTACTAGAAACTTCTATAATAGTATTCTTATTATTATAGATAGACTCACGAAATTTTCCTATTTTATACCCTATAGAGAATTAATAATTATAAAAGAATTTATATACCTTTTCTACTTTTATATTACTAAAATATATAGTATATTACTCGAAATTATTATAAATTAAGGACCTCTATTTGCTTTAAAATTTTAATAAAGCCTTATAGGATATTTAAGAATTAATTATAAACTCTCTACTATATATTATAAGGAGATAGATAAATAGACTAAATATATAAATTAAATACTAGAATAATATCTCTAATATTATATTAATTATAAATAAACTAACTAAGTTAAGAAACTACTAGCTGCCTAGCTAGCCTATAATATAGCTATAAATAAAAGCATAAAGATTATATTAGCCTATGCTAATTTTAGATTTACGCTAGATATATACCGATAAATATAAGATACTATTATTAATCCTAAAGCTATCCTTATTAGCGACTAACTAAGAAACCTATATAAGGAAATATAAATAGAACTTAAGTTTATTAGAAATAAAATAATAAATTATATTAATAAGAAAAGGATTAAGGGACTAACCTTCTTAGAGGGGGATATAATCTACCTTATAATAAAAAATATTAAAATAAAATAATAAAATAAAAAACTTAACTATAAATATATTAGACTATATAAAATTAAGTAGAAGATCTTAAAATATAACTATAAATTAGACTTATTACCTAAGGTTAAGCTCTATCTAATCTTTTATATTTTACTACTTAAATTAGTATAAGATACTATTTAGGTTAAAATTAATAATAAACCAGAAGCTAAAGTTAATAGACTAGAAGAATATATTATAGAAGCTATCCTTAATATAGATAAAATTAATAATAAAATAATATATTTTATTAAATAAAAAAACTACCTAGACTTAGAAAATATATAAGAACTACTAGAATACCTCACTAATATATAATACCTTCTAAGGAACTTCTACTAATAATATCAGAGGAGATAATAAAATCATTAAGGAAGCCTAAATCTAAGATATTAGTATAAACCATAGTCTAGATATCTTCTATAAGTAAGGATTCTCGCTACTCTGATTATTTTAATTTATCTAAGGAAGCTAGGCCTTTGCGAGTTATCTCTATACTACGCGATACTAGCTGCCGCTTACGTTTCCGGCATGACTCTAGCTAGGAAAGAGACTTATCTAAGTCTTATTGCGCTTTCCGCAAGGCCTCATGACGGGAAGTAAGTAGCTCCTTAGTAGTGGCCTCCCGCTCGTCTAGACGATGAGCCTCCTCGATAATACGGGATACTAATGATATTAGCAAAGGGCCTAGGCAAAGGATAAGAAATTACGCATAAGAATTTAGAGGGACGCCTATCGCGTTATAAGGACGACCCAAATATATATATAAACCATACTTCTTAGAACCCGAGATTATCTTATAGATAATACCCCATTTCAAATAATAAGAATAAGGTATTACTTCGAAACTAAACTAGTTAATCCCTAAAGTAAGAATATAGCGATTTTTAGTAAAAAAAGGAGTATTAGATTTCTTTTTAGTTATATGGCCTAATATCGCGTTAGTATCACGCGGAAAATAAAAAATATAGGTCGAAGTTAGTTACTTATAAAGAAATAGCTATAGTCATAGGAAATAGCCTTAGGGATAAGACTAATAGAGAGGGGATATTATATTATAGCCTAGATATACCTAGGGTTATATACTATATATACCTATAATAGGCACCTAATCCGCGTATACAGTGAGCCGCTTATTATTATAACTATAAGTAATTATATATTACTCACTATGGGCTTAGTAAGCGGTCTAACCTCGCTTACTTAGACCTTAGCGACTAGCTAAGTATATAGAATATACTTATTATACTCTTATATATATTAGCTACCTTAGCTATTAATATAACTTAGTTACACTTAATATATTGAGTATATTACTAGACGTGACTTATACCCCCTTGTTTAAGATAACGCCAATAACCCTCTGCTAATATAAACCTAGCACGACTGGTTTATCCCTTGGGAAAGAATACAATCGTCACAAGTTAGGTAAAATACTTTAGCTCTTAGGACTTATTTAATATTTATAAAATAGCTAAGTAAATATAAGTAATAATACTAATAGGTAAATAGACCTAATAAGAGAATAAGTAAGTAACTTATAAATATTTATTATTATTATAATATAGATAAAGTTTTAATTATAAGGTAAATTATTATTATTAGTAACTTAATAATATATTAATAAAAATACTTTAAGAATTAGCTAATATTATAATATTAAATTTAAATAAAATACTAGTTAGGTATAAAAAAAAGGTATTAATAAATAAATATTAATTTATTAGCTATTAATATCTAAGCTTTTATTAATAAATTTATTATATTAAATATAAAGAAGTATTTTAATAAGAGGCTATTTAATTTATTAAAAAATAATAAAGCTTATTATATAATATTATAGAAAAGCTAAAGAGAGATATATTTCTTAGTAATTATAATAATAATTTTTATAATAATAAAAATAAAGAAATAAAAAGTAATAATACTATAAATAAAAGCAAGAATAATAAGAATACTAATATAAATAATAATATAATAAATAATAAAAATATAATTATATTATAATATAAAGCACTTAATAAGATAGTTTTTTTTATTTATTATTACTTTAATTTAAGCTTATATTAATAAAAATATTTATATAAACTTTTTATTATATTTTTATATTATACTAGGTATTTAATTATACCTACTTAGCTATATAGAGCTGTATTTATATATAGAGATATTAGTAGTTATATTATAATAGGGCTAATTATTTTTTCTAAAATTAATATTTATAAATTAACCCTATAATTAAAATAAGGTTAGGATTAATATTATATTTATATTTTAAGAGGAATATACTAAATAGATATATATTAATATATATATTATTATAAGTATAATTATTAAGTAAATAGCTTATAAGAAAGGCTAATATAAGAAAATAAGTAAATAGCTATTAATATAATAAGCTAATAATAAAAAAGTATTATTTTATAATAATAAATAAATTAGGGTAAATAATTTAACTTATATATTTTATAATTAGGTTATTAAAATATAATAGTTATTAAATTAATTATTTAAAGAGTTATAATATAAAATTATTTAATAAATTAATATAAGCTAAATTATTAATAATATAATATAGCTTAAGGTAAATTAATTATTTATAATTAACCTAAAAAAATAATTAATTAAAACCTAGGTTAATAAAAGTAATAAGATTAATAAAAATATTATAAAATTAAAGAGTAATTTTAAGACTTATAGCTACTTTAAGAAGTACTTTTTATATTTATATATATAAGCTAAGCTATAATATAGAGGTCTAAAGGTAATAATATTATAATATTATAACTTATAATAGCTTATTTAAAATATATTTATAATAAATAAATAAATTATAACTATTATTAATTAAGATAAAATAAAAGTAATTTATAATAATATTTAAAAAGTAATATAATTTATTTTTAATTAGATTAGGTAAATAATAATAATATATATTATATAATTATTAAATATTAAGTAAATATTATACTATTAGTATAAGCTAGCTAAGGTATAAAAAAGTAATTAAAGTTTATATAAAGAGATAAGAGCTTATAAATATAAAATATAAAATAGCTTAGTAAATAGCTAGTATAAGTAATATAAATAGGCATAGGGGTTAAAATTAAGGTAAAATAATATTAATTAATTATAATTAAGATAAGATAATAAATCTAAGAGCTAATTATAAAATAACTTAAAAGCTAAATAAAAGATAAGATAAAAATAATAATAACGTATATGATAAGCGAGTGGGACAGACAAGCGAGCGGGACAGCTAGACTGTGCACTAAAACTAGGATTTTTAAACTTTAATAAAAACTTTAATAAAATAGCTAGAAACTTATAAAGAGTATTTCTAGCTATTTAACTTATAAATAAAGTATATCTAATTTTTATAGATTTTTAAAAAATCTCCTTTATAGAGAAATAGCTATTTATACAGTGCGAATATACTTTTTCTAAACTACCCTATAGGGTATTTTTCTAATAATCTATAAAAATCAGGGTTGATAATATATTATATAACTAAGCTAACTTCTAATTTTTAGCTTTCCTTAGCTTAATTTGAATTTTCTAGAATTATTTAAAAATCCTAGTTTTAGTGCATAGTCTAGCTGTCCCGCTCGCTTGTCTGTCCCACTCGCTTATCATGTACGTTATTAATATTAATATAATAATAAATTAAAAGGTAATATTATATTATATATATTAGCTTTCCTAGGAAGCTATAATTAGAAATAATTATAATATTTAAGGAGATTAATAAGCTATAATATTAGTTTTAAAAGGAGAAAATATAAATAAAAAGAGGCTAAAATATTAAGCTAAATATAAAAATAAGTATTAAGTAAAATATAATAATTATATTTTTCCTAAGAGGTAAACTAGTCGTGCTAGGTTTATATTAGTAAGGGGTTATTAGCATTGTCTTAAACAAGGGGTATAAGTTATATCTAGTAATATACTTAAGGTAATTAAGTATAACTAAGTTATATTAATAGCTAAGGTAACTACTATATAAGAAAGTAAAATAAGTATATCTTATATACTATATAAATTGCTAAGGCTTAAGTAAGCGAGTTAGGGTTACTTATTGCGCTTATAGTAAGTGGTATATAACTGCTTACGGTCGTTAGAGTAAGCAGCTCACTTTTAATATAGATTAGCTAGATATTATAGGGTACCGCGTATCACATGACTCTAGGTATGTCTAGACTATAATATTATTAAGTAATAATTAAGATATCTAGGGAAGAGTATAATAAGTAGTTTTAATTAATTAGTTACTTTTAATAGCCTTAAGGGCTAAAAATAAAATAAGATAGGGTCTTTATAATAAAATATAAATTAGGTATAATTATAATTTTAAGGCCCTTATATAGATTAGGCATAATTAAGATTTTAGTATAATAAAAAGAGATTAAGATTTTACCTAGGGATATAAGGGTAGGCTAAAAAGAAAAGAGAATATAAAGATAATAATAAAAAAATAAATATATAAGAGGGTAAGAGGGCTAGCGCGACTAGGGATTTAATATTTTAATATATATAATAAGCCTAGCTATAATATAAGGACCTATTAGGTAGTAATTAAGATATCTAGAGAAAAAATATAATAAATAGTTTTAATTAATTAAATAGTTTATAGTATTTTTATTATAATTTTAATCTTATAAGATAAGAAAAGTATATAGCTTACTTATCTATATAGCTTACTTATTAAGTATATTAATTATAATAAGAAAGAGGAGCTTTAGGCTTTTTTCCTTAGTATAATTATTATTATTATTAATTAATTATTTACCTTTATTATTTTTTATAGTATTAAGACTATAGGATTATATATAAGATTTCTCTTTTAAAAGGTTATAAAAGAAATATATATTAAAAGATCTAGCTATATAGTATAGTATGTTTTACTCTTTAATAAAATACTATTTTAATTATTTTAAGAAAAGTATATCTTAACTATAGCTATTAGTTCCCTAACCCTAAGACTTATATTAATGCATAAATGTATGCTTTGTAAAGGTTCCTAATATTAATAAGGCTTATTAGGAGATATTAAAGCTTCTAAAGCTAAGAGAGATATTAGAAAAAGTCAGGAAGTGAAAAAAAGCAGATCTATTTCATAAGTAGTAATTAGAGATTATAGGAATGCCAGATTTAATATTCTCATAATATTATTATGTTGTTAAAATTGATGTTATTTTTAATGCTTCAAATGAGCGATGTTCGTGATGATGGGCGGTTTCTGGGTGGTGGGGCTTAGGGACTAACCCGAGCCCGAAATGCACCTCTGATGATAAAGCTAAAATACTCGCGCAAGAGTCCTAACCCTCTGAATAACTGATATCGCCGGAGACCAAATGAGGGTCCGTCTCTGGGCCTTAACTGGCAGCTGAAGAGTGGACTTTATGGAAGCTAAATTACATAGATTTGCACGTTCACTCGCTGCTGGGCGTGAGAAGCCTAGACCGTAACGTTGCGTAACAACGCCTCGCTGTAGCTCCAACGTCCTCCTCAACATCAAGTCGTTTCCTCCTGGATAGCTCGAAGCCCTACTGGTGGATGGGATATCGATCGCCTTTGAGGGTTGGCTTGGCCCTAGCCTGCTGGGCGTTCGAGGTTGCTTAGTTGTCCATGAGGAGAACTGTCTCTGGTAACTGGTAAGGAGCTTTTCAAAGTCTGCGGGCCGAGCCCGTGAACGTTTGGGGACATTTGCAGAGCCGGCAAGGACTAAAGGGTGAAATAGCCGAGCACTGCCAGGATACACTTCATGAGGTACGGCCCATGACCTTTTGGGACGACGTGTGACAACATTTTGCTCGCCTCGGATTTCCACCCTCTCTTGTACGTGGCACCCACATGCGGGAGTGCCATATGCCATCCGTCCGACTATAGTGCCGTCAAGCACGAGGAATCCAACGCCGTCTGGTAAGCTCCTTTGATATTGGAGCCCAGGAATACGGTACAGTTTGATCGAATGATCCGCACTCTTAATCATGCGAAGAGTATCCTTTCGGAGAAGGAATCTGTACGCAAAATGGCCTTTGCAACCGTCGCAATGAACCGTTCCCACACCATCGTAGTACGCAAATGAGGATCCCGTAGGGATCGTGGAAAAAGTGAGGCGGGAGAATGATCCAGCAGTTCCGGCCAGGGGATCGTGGAATTTGAGAAATTTCGCCAGTTCGAGGGTACATTGATATCTGGACTCCTCGTCTCGTGCCGCCTTATACAGGTGCATAAGGTTACGCAACCTCGCTTCAAAATTGTGGATCGCTTTGTTGTACTCATTGAAAGCAAGGGGAGCCTGGGGATTCCTAATGAAACGAGGGACCGCAAAAGTCCGCTTAAGTGCTGATATGAGGTCTCTCGGATCAACGAGTCCAGATTCATCAAGCAAAAGGGTAAGGGTCCCTTGAAGGTTGGAAAGAGGCACTGATTCGGATATCTCACCGGATGGTTCCCAGACAGAGAATGAATCAACATGACCAACACTCTCGAGTTCCACAGACAAGTTGTTGCCCCTGACATCAATCGTCTCAGATACAGGCGGGGAGACTTGGGTTCCGAGATCCCACATCCATGGGTGCATTGACCCATAGCCCGAGCCCCAGCGCAGTGCCTGTGAGCATGTAGCTGAGCCCGAATCAAGGATATCGCTTATCAGGAGGAGGGGAGAGTAGTCCCCCCGCTCGAGGCACAATTTCATGACCTCTATGCACGCCGCGGCAGGGTCATTCGGAAGGTCAAGTCTTCCTCGTGAGGAGGGCGTGAGGTTGAGGAAGCCGACCATGGCGAGGAATCTGTCTCGATAGTTCTGACATTCCCGGGCAGCGACAAAGCACAGTGCCTCTCCAAAGGTCAATGCCCGTCCATTGTGAACACTTTCTCTCATATCGGCAAGAGGTCCCGTGAGCGGAATCGGAGTATCACTGAAATGTTCCAGCGTTTCCTCCGGGTTTGATTCGAAGACCTTCCGTAGCTTTTGCTGAAGGCCATCCAGTAGATAAGTAAATGGATTGTGCGACTCTGTAGGATTTCCAACGATGACGTCATCCGCCGTGTAGAGGAAGGCCCGGGTACAATTCGCGTACTCGAGGGAAACCCACATTCGCGTGAACCATTGGGCGCGAAATACATTGCCGAGCGCGTCATATTCAGTGTCGTAAGCGGCAGCCCCCGCGATTGTGTCGGCAAGGACATCGGCCAAGTGAAAGATAGTAGTCGTGGACGAGCTATAGATCTCGGGGAGAAGTAGAAGCAGACTTTGCTGGACATCTCGCGTCCATTGGGGGACACTGAGGTAGTCATGCCAGATCTCCACAACCTTGGATGATGGCTCAAATGTCTTTGTAATAACTGGGAGCATTTCCAACACTACTTCTAACAGGCAGTCTGCACCATGGGAAGAGGTTTGCCCGGTGAGGTGGGCTTGGGAAATTGCAGGATGCCAAACGTGCGAGATTGAGATGAAGGGAATCTGTGCCTCACGAATGCAGTCGAGATGCCGGTTGATGACAACAATTCGTGGCTTCTGTACTCGGCCGTTCCCAGATTCCTTGGAGATTGGATCAAGGGCAATGGTGCGAACAGGGGGGTTTGTGTTAGAAAAGTCTCTGCCGCAGTGCGCACATGGTGTGTCCGGCCCGTTCTTCCAGAAATATTTCAATAAATCCAGCTTACTAAAATGGTTCATCTCCGAGTCGACCGCAACACTAACCAATACGTTATCAAAGAGCCGAGTCCTCTTCAGTTGCAAAAGTCCCTGTTGGTCCGGAAGGTTGAACGGTAGAGAGAGATGAGATGAGTCTGTGTCTGGAAGGCGAACCCGCGAGAAATAGGCGTGGAAGGCTCCAAAGTTGAAGTCGTTCTGTCTTCGACCCTCGGAGTCCTGAAGAATGGCCATTTTGATTTTGTAAAGTCAAGTTGAGGATTGACAAACTCTACTGTATGCGAACCCCCGCGTTTTATCCTGACACTTTCGACTTCAGCTGAAAACCCTCGGGTTAGTTACTCGGGGAACGCTCCCTAGGTTCCGCGGTTCCGACTTCTGACCACTCAGAAGGGGTTGAAAAAAGCCACCACCACCAGCTGCCGTATAACCATGTCTCACATTTGTGGGCTGTGCAAGGCTGACATGAAGAACATTTCTTCTCCTTCATTCTCAGTACACCGCTCTGAGTAGAAAAGACGCCTTCCGGCAGCGGTTTCTGACAGCTCTTCGAAACCTCATCACCTATCGTGTCCTGGCCGTTTCGCTTCTATACAAGAATGCCTCTTCGTGTCTCGGAGCAAACGCCTCTCCTTCGGGAGGACCGCTCTGCCAGTGGCGGTCTCTTTTTCACCAAGACTCGAGAATATTCTCTTTTAGCTCTTGACGGAATCATCTTCACCGCATTTTATCCTACAAAACTCAACGTGGATTGGCTGGCGCGAAAACTCGACCCTTGGGGTAGATCACCTGTACTTGACGTTTACACATTATATAAATACCCCTAGTTTCTTTCTAAGAAACCTTTTGCTAAGTAGAGATCTAACTTACATGAAATATTAGTTAGCCCCTGAGGAGCCCAAGAAGACCAACTGGGCCGATTGGGAATGAAGGGATGGGTCTCGACTATATGATGCCGTGGATCTCGGATGACATGGATGGATGACTGGGCGGGCTTCTAAGCAGATACTATGGCTCGTATATCCTGAGGATACGTGTCGTGCTGCCATTGAGGCGAGTGAAATCATCCCATGGTAAGCAACGCTGCAAAGTCCGTTATGGATGCAATGGGTGTTATGCCGGGTAGAGGTTGACAAGGTGGATTTATTGGGAAAGTTCGCGATCCTTGTCTGATAAAGCTATGATTACCATCTGAAAGGCTACGCAGCGGCTGGAGTTGCTTTGTGGTGCTTGAGGTGCTTAATGCCAAGGTTGTTCCGTGGCACTATGTCTATACCTGGCTGAGATAGATGTCATAGTTGGTCAAATTAGCTCTATCGTCTCCGCCCCCAGTCTTGTATTAAAGTTGACGTCATTCAAAGTTTGACGGACTAGCAAGGCGACTCAATCCCGTCTCATGCTGGCACCACCGGGAACGAGAAGCATTGCTGTCAACATTTGGCCAAATTTTCCAAATCTTGTCGCAGCAAGATACCCAATGCAGCAACTGAGTATTGGATCGCCATGGCCTACTTGTCTCTCTTTCTGAAGTCCCGCAGTGGACTCCCTCGGTTATTGCGACGATCCGTGTGTGTTTTCGGACAGGCCAACAGGGATCGACAGGAACACGACCTCTGCCCTGTCAGCAAAGGGTTGTGTATGTAGCACCACAATGAGCATCTAATCTTGAGGTTCAGAAAGAGTCTAGGCATGTAATTGGGTCAATCTGATACAGCCCCAGATTAAGGACTGTCTGTCAGGACCTAGGGGATGGCAATTTGAGGTGACATTGTAGCTTGGTGGAGAGCCCCGCCCGTCAGCAAGTAGCTGAGTTTGTGTGGACTGTGCTAGACTATTCTTAGCTCCCTATCCATACTATCAACGGTGTGCGGGTGTTTGTTCATGCAAATCCCATGAGCTGTCATAAGCACAGCCCCGCCAATCAAAAGGTATTGATCGTCAGTTGAGTCGTCGAGCGCACTATGGTTCTGTTCTGGGAAAGAGAGTCCAACTGCCGTGTCTCGGCGCACAACTTGAAGATATACCGCTCAGACAAGTTTGGAGCCCGGTATATAAAGAAGCCATGACTACCATCCAAGGCTCATTCTTCATCACCATCCACTTCACCACCCCCAAAACACTCAAGAATCGCAACTAGACTTTCATCCCGTCAGTAACAATGGCTCGCCTGACCCTCTCCGCTCTGGCCATCCTGGTCTCGACCTCTCTGGTCACCGCCCTGCCAGCTGCCCAGCCATTCTCGGTCGAAAGCTGGGTGAATGATATCATTGCCAATCCCAACGGCAACCATCTATCTCCCGAAGAAGCTGCCAAGCAATACTCTCAGCCCACTGATGGTTCTTTGGACAAGCGCGCGACTTGCCACGACACTGCCTATGCACCAGCCAATGTTCGTTCAACATCCCACCGCCCTCCCAACTGCTGAATCGCTGACCAAACCAGGTTCCCGATGCTGTGGCGTGCATCAATCAGCTCGCTGGAAAGGGCGAGACGGCCTGTGTCATTGCCGGCGCGAGCTCGCGCTTTTGTGAGATCGGCGGAGCTGCAATCGATGGATTCGTTCCCGCCGGCGCGGAGGGAACCCAGGCTCCCTGGTGAGTTGTTCCAGAGAGTACATGTACGAGACCAGTAGCTAACCCCAGAATTAGCAGCGAGATTGCTCGCGCCGCGGGTAGGATTATGGATACGTGCTTCCGTGCGGACAACACGGTCAAGGGATGGGAGGCTGTGGGCAAGATTGTTGTTCACCTTTACTCTAAATAAGTAGCTGATGGCTGAGTGAATGAGAGGCTATATCTGCTGAGCGAATTAGGGTTGGCATTGTTGTTTCTTTCTTCTTGTTTTGTGCAAGTAGTCTATCTTTCTAGAAAGTCCGTATATTCGTTACGGCCTCGCTCGCGGAAGATAGTCTCTCTCGAAACGTCTTTCCTGCTAGAAATACCCAGTTTGAAATGTTAGAAGAATTTAATCCTCTGCAAGGGCAGGTCGTTAAAAGCATTCATCCCATCAAGGCTGTCCAGTTTCAAGGTTTGAGAAGCAAATATTCCCACACGATAATACTTTCCTGGCTGCTCGCTTTCGTGTATGATGAGTACCCATGCATAGTGGTTGGCTACGTCCAGTGGAACACAGCATCTCTCACAGTAGCCGCATGCCGTGTAGTGATTGTGCTGATCATGTATACACATGAAGACAACAGGCCTTCGAGTCATCTCAGCAGGATTCTCGATCCTCGAATAGATAAGTTAAGTAGCCCACCCACCAGAGGACTGAGCCACTAGTCTTTGTGTGGCTCTCTGTTAGCTGACTTGACCTTCTAATCCAGGCTGCAGCATCCCTGATATGATATTTTCGCTCTGCACAGCCTACTGAAATTCTCTTTTCTGTCTCTGCTTCTTTCTTACTTTTTCCTCAGAACGTGGATCTGATACGGCAGTCACCGTCAGGGGAGGCACCGAAGGCATCATGCTGGTAGAATTCCTGGATGACAAAATGTAGCGGAGTTTGGAGTGAGATGAGACATCGGACCGTGCCTCTTTTCTTGATGTCGCGTAACCTGGAAACGGCTGGATGCGATAAGGAAGAGGCTGACCTCATTCATATCACCCTCGGCGGGGAGTACATTTGAAAGTTGCCACGACAGCGGAAGAGCAGTTCTCTGAGAAGGAGGTGCATTTCCAGGAGGAGTATGAGAGTTATCTGTCACCGAAGAAGGCTCAGTGTAGGACACGATTCAATAGCAAAAGTATATGATTCAATAACAGAACATGAGGCTCTCGGACAAATGAATACAACCCTAACGGCTTCTATTATCCAGGCCCCTCATTGTCGCCCCCATCACTCCAGTCCGTCGAGCTCCCAATGATAAAAGAGACGCACCCATGGCCGCCATTATCAACAAAGCTGCCTCCATAGGTCTCATCTGATGTGACCCCCCAGTCGCAAGTGGTGAGGCTGGCAAAGCCCTCCCTGCAATGGTCACCCAGCACGAACTCCTCCCGGGGCTGACACCCAGTCTCGTTGTAAGCGAAGCTTACCGAGATGACCAGATCAGTCCGGTTGGTCAACGGGGTGGCCACCCAAGACTTGAAGCTCTCATTTCTTGCTACCTTTATCACAGTCCCGTCACAGAATCCGTCTATCGCCTCCCGCTCTTGGTCTCTGGAGAAGGGCTTGCTGATGTTGAAAGCTCCATCGTTGCAGTGCCGAGGGGAAATTTGGGGTATTAGACGGAGATACATTCATTGCACTCGGTGACATCGGGCGTCATCACAGACGAGTCTTTGGAACAGGGTAAAAGTTTTATCAAAGAATAAAGAAGATGAGTCTCTTTAGCCCATACATAGCCATTAAACCCAGCATCACTCACTTGGTAAGCGGCTCACGAACAGCCGCAACATACTAAAGTAACACAAAGTGAGAAGGTTCATCCCTCTCGTTGGGGTAGAATCTGAATGATAATGTAGACGCACTGGAAGGATCTGGACTTTTTCAAGGTCCCAGACGCCACTAGTGGCGTAGACGTCGTTCTCTATGATCTCGCGGACCTGCTCAGCCGTCTCGGCAGAGTAGACAACGACACTGCCCTTAAACTGGGCGGGCTCTCCATCAACAGGATGCTTTTCGAAAATGGCACCTAAACAACAGGTGGTTAATTTAAAAAGACTTGGATCCGCTGTTGTGTAACCTCACCTCCGGCCGGCAGTGCTCCAGACGCGATCAATGGTTTGATGCCTTCGTAGTGGATTCTATCAACAACCCTGGCGTCAGTGCGCGAAAGACGTGAAACGGGAGGCAATGACCTACGGCTTAACCTTCTTCCTAATTTCCAAGACATTAGCCTTGTCTGGCATAATGGCCAGCCACTCCTTCTTGGTAGCACCAGTCGCCATCGTGCGCCGTCCGTAGGCAGAGACTCGGCTGGCTACGGAGGGCCGAAGGATTGAACGCAGAGCGGAAGTAGACATGGTGAGCCTAAGAGATACAATGATAGAATAACCGGGAAACCCGAGTGACGATTATTCCAATTGACCAAAAGGAAGCACAATTCGAGTCTTTATGGGCACTTTCCTCCTTCGATGACGTTCCTCCAAGTCTCCGGGTCTAGCGGATGCCGGAGCCGGGAATCGTGGACATGAGGACGGTGGCTCACGGCGGAATGTGATCCCGGGACAACTGCGGAGTGTGATCCCGGGACAGTACGTACCTGCCGGGGCGCCATTCCGGGCTCTGGCCTCGATATCATATCGGACATCATAACTTAATAAACTCAAGGACTCGGAACTAAAGGGACACTCTCCTAGATTCAGAAAACATCCGCAAGCATTCGCAACACAATGTCACTCTGTCACTCCTCGGCCCGCCTCCTGACTGCCAGGCAGTCCCTTTCTGGCCTGCAGCCAGCCCAAGCCTCTCGGTTGCTCGTCAGCATCAGTGTTCGAAGCCATCGTCCAGGTTTCAAGGCAAGCACACGTAGTCACTTCTTCAGCTCGGTGCCTTTTCACGCCGCCATGGAGCCGGTCTTCTCCCCCAAGGCCGTCACTCGTAGGTGTCCACCCCCTGCATGACGAAGGTAAGGAATAACACGGCATCTTCAGCAATAGGGCCCTACTCTCAGGCCATTAAGGCTAACGGCCTGGTTTTCGTCTCCGGACAGATCCCTGCTGAGACGACGGGCAAGTTGATCGAAGGTACAATCGCTGAGAAGACACACAAGATGTGCCAGAACGCTCGAGCAGTCCTCGAGGCCGCGGGCTCCAGCCTTGACAAGGTCGTCAAGATTACGGTATGTTGAGTATATCCATAGTTGATATATATACTAATCGATGATGAGGTTTTCTTCCAAAATATGGATGACTTCAAGGAAATGAATGACGTGTATGCCGAATATTTCCCCCATAAGCCGGCTCGCAGCTCCTGCGAGGCCAAGAGGCTTCCGGCTGGGGCGGACATCGAGATGGACATTATTGCGTTGCAGTAGATGTGGTGTATTTAGATGTCATAAATACCATGAACACTTTTGCATGGCCGGATTGATTAGCTGCTAGTATTTGCCAGGGGGTCGGAAGGAGTTCGTGATTGGCCATCAATATGGTACAGGCTGTGCGACAGCAGGAGAAGAATACAGGAGTCCAATAAAGCTAACCAACATCTTGGGGGAACATCTCTGGAAGAGGCTTGTGGAACGCATATAGATAGGAAGACAAGAAAATTGGGAGCGATAGTTGAAGGACCTCTTAAATTATTGCTTCGCTAATATATCCGCGATGGGCAAGAGCTGAAAGGCGTGTATGGCAAAGTATCTTCATCCCTTTGGTGTCAACATTCTCCTAGCCAAAAACACGTCGTCGAAACTCCTTCTTCAGTGCATCCACCATGTGCTGCGTCCTCTCGACAGCTCCCCGATTCTCAACTGCCCGACGGTAGAGGTATCCCATGCATTCCGAGACAGATCCCCAAGCCACGTATTTAAACACCCCCGGCGCTGAGTCCTTCTTAGTCTTTGTCGAAGGATCGGAAATGCATTGCTGGCAGCTATCCACAAGAGCACAGCTCAGCTCATCAGCCATGCCGATGATTTGGCCGCACTCCAACTTAGTCGTGGGTAGCCCGTCGGCGATCCTCCGTCGGTGGGTTGCCATAGCCTTCTCTGCGCTGGCAGCATTGTGGGTGGCTAGCATGAGAGCCGCAGGTGGGAACTCTAGGTCGCTGGCACCCTTGGTCTGAGGAAGCTCCCGGGAAATGATCATGTGGGCAATGTCGTTATATGACCTATCTGTATCCTCCTTGGTGTCATGGATCAAGGACCGGACCTCATTCTCGATGTACGCGCCGCGAACGAGCTTGACGCCTAGTGCCCAGCCCTCCCGGGCAGCTTGAAGGATATGCCGCTCAGCGTTTTGTCTAGATCCCTTCAGGTACGCCTGGATGGTATTGTAAACAAGAACATCTCCGTTGTGGTTATACTTCTTCATCAACTCGATGACCCACTCATCGAGGCCGACCTGCAGGATTTGTTGCTCGGCGTCGATCCACAGGCGGGCCCCGCGCTTCTTCGTCTCGATGCAGATCTCATCAAGGGCGTCTGAGACGGCGCTGGGAAGGGGTCGTCGGGCTTGCAAAGCGTCGAGACAGACAGGCCCAGCGCCTGTAAGTCTGAGGATGAGAGTTAGCCTCCAGGGGGTTCGGAACAAGGCTTTGATAGGGGGCGGCTGGTTCTAGAAACCGAAGTTGGGGTTCTTTAAATCTCGACTTACTTGACCGAGAGGAAATCATTAGGAGAGAGCATGCGTATCGTTTCGAGGTTTGCTTCTTTCCACTCATCAATCATCCGGTAGCAAGCCGGGCTATACTTTGCGTCGCCCGAGTGAACCGCCCCCTCAGCAGGCTCAAGGACAACCTCCTTTGCGAACCCCAGTATGACCCCCTGGTAGCCCAGCTGTCTCAGCTCAGCCATTGACCGGGCAACCTGCTCCTTGGTTGAGCCAGCGCAGAAGTGGTTGTAGATGGTCCACCTGAGCACCCGGTTCAAGACTGGGTTACGGTCCGGGTTCAACAAGGCTGACTTGGACCTTGTCATGGCATCGATCACAGCAAGGGAGGGCCGCATGAGCCAGTTCTTTGACATGAGAGAGGTCAGAACCAGCGACCGTAGCAGCGTCTTGTTCGGCAATCGAGAGAGGGCAGTTTTGCTGGGCTGTAGGGTGCCCTGCACCTTTGTTGCAACTCCAGTTGTGAGTCGCTTCTGCAGCTTGGGAGCGGACCGCGAAAGCGGCGGAGCCTTGCCACTGGAGAATCTTGTAGGAGACATGATCATCTGGGTATACAGACTTAAGGATACGAGTGCGAGATGTAGGTGGTTGGTACCACTCCTCCAACATTGGGACGGCAGAGCCGGTAGTTTTACATACACAGTCAACCATCGGCTTATCACGACCCATCCTCTAGTGCCATGATGAAAGTCGTGGTCGAAGGAGGCAGCGGGATTCCCTTCCGCATGCACATTTACACATGATCTTCGAAGAATCCTGTTCATATCTGGAATCCGTCCCGGAATGTCTTCGGCTGGGAGATCCGAAGCCACCGGGTGGAAGCGGCAAACTACGCTACCCTCAAGGCAGAAGCAACACCGGGATTGAAGTCGTCACGCGACGACTTGCGGAATAGCCGAACAGGCAACTTCCCAGTAGGCTCGGGAGCCTGTTCCGGTGCGGACCCCCTCCCCACGTTGAGAAGTGATATCTCAAAGAGCCTCTTTCAGTTCTCTAGCCACCTGACATCTGAGAGTAAATGGGCTTTGAAGTCTGGAATTAGCTCTCTACTATCCAGTCAGTCAAGATGATGCGCTCACTGAACATGTCGCGGAGCGCCCGTGTGGCCATTAACCAGAAGGGGACGGTTGCTCGTCTATGGCGTTGTGCTTCACATAGCCAGTTTTAGTTCATTGATAGGATCGCCGTGCCGCCAACTGAAATCCTCTTAAAGGGAGACTTGTAAACCATTAACGGCTGGGCTGGGGGACTGTGTTCAAGAAATCGCAGAGGGTGTTGGTAGATCTCGGAGTTGAGAGGTTTGATTCAATCAACGCACACGCATTGAAAATCCAGCCAACAAAACAAAGTGAAAGGAGGCACCTGAAAGGTCTCAGTTGGAATCACAGTAGTAAAAGAACTTGTAAGCTCCCTGCCAGTCACTGTTGCCAGTGGGGGGTCTGAGCTCAGGTGTCCCTTCCCCAGATTCATCACTCATGGTCTCGGGTCATAGACAGTACGACCTTCCAACTCAAAGCCAAGTTGGCCAAATCGCCGGATGAAAATACCAAGGACCTCATCCAATGCTCCATGCACCTCTGGCACTCCAGCCGATCTCGGATTCAATGATCCTCCAGCTCGGAACAAGAGCAGCTCCCTCCCAGCTTGCTATTCCTTCATCGACAGATGCAGAACCTTGCCCCGGACTTCAAGATAAGCCCCCTTGTATTCCCCATACTCCCCACAAGCGCCAACCCCGGTGATGGATGGCTCGGGAGTCGCATCCGGCGGGTTGTCTCGTTGATGAGGGTCCACAGTGGACAGGGTCAGCGCCATTCCTATCAGTGAGGTATTAGGACCACTCCCGGATCAAGTAGGCTATCAGTCATCCACGTAGTAGCTTTTTCGTGGCATGACAATAGGAGACCAAGTTCCAGCCAGTGCCACCTTTGCGCAGCTATGTCGGCCGCGGTGAAATCGTGATCTGAGAAGATCTTAACATCTTGTAGGCCAGTTGAAGACTGGCAACTCGCGCTGTGATCGGCGAAGTTTTACCCATTCATACCTGAATACCAGGATGCACCATCTTTCAGGTAGCCTATGAAGCAGAGGCAATGGATGATAACTTCCACGAATACCGGAGACGCCGGGTAACCCGGCCAAGGCTCCCGGACTTACACGCCACTTCAGTTACATAGTCTGAGACGCTTCCCCCTTTCTAGACTTAGTCGTCTGGGCATCGCCTCATAGCTGAATGGATTTCTAGTACCAACAGATGATAAGGGGTCCTCCTTGTCTTCCAATATCCGAACACGGAGGATAAAAAGGGACAGTCGCCTCCGAGTTTGCCAACTTAAGTTTTGGTCTTGTTTCCCCACTACATTATCTCTCCCTCATTCCTCTTCCCCCTCCCTCCCTCGACGAAAACTACTTCTATCTACAGATCAAGTCAATATTGCTCTTCCCTTAGCTGCTCCACTAGCCATGGAGGCCAAACACGAAGCTAAGGACGCCGACGGTCCGGTTGAGCTCAGACCTCAAACCAGTCGCCCAGGAGAGTCAACAGAGTTCAACCTCGCCAACCGGCATGACCAACTGGAACGAGGCCTCAAAAGTCGCCACATCCAGTTTCTCGCTCTAGGTACATGGCATCTCCCCCTTTTTCTCTAAAGCACACTCTTACAGCTGCCACTTAGGCGGTGCCATTGGTACTGGTCTCTTTATCGGTTCAGGGTCCATCCTCGCTCAAGTCGGCCCAGCCCCTCTGTTCATGGGCTACCTCTCCATGATCCTCGTCATCTGGGTCATCATGAATATCCTGGCCGAGATGGTCACCTACCTTCCGATGCGAGGCATCAGTGTCCCATATTTCATCGCCCGATTCGTCGATAAGAGCCTTGCTTTCGCAGCTGGCTGGAACTACTGGTATTCATACGCGATTCTCGTTGGAGCCGAGGCCGTTGCGGCCAGCATCATCATCGACTACTGGAATCCGCCGGCTCACGTTGCAGTTTGGATTGCTGTCGTCTTAGTCGTCAACCTGATTCTGAATATTGTTGCTGTGAGCTACTTTGGCGAGGCTGAGTTCTGGTTCGCAAGCATCAAGGTCATCACCATCATCGGCCTCATTATACTGGGAATCATCATCTTTTTCGGTGGAGCCCCGGGGCAGGATGGCGTGCTTGGCTTTAGATATTGGAAGGACCCGGGGGCGTTTATTGAGTTTAAAACCGGTGGTTCTTCAGGCCGTTTCTTGGCCTATTGGTATGCTTTTATCAAAGCGAGCTATGCTTTTCTGTTCTCCCCAGAACTGGTAAGTCTTGAGGCTCTTCTACTACCTGTGTTTCATACTAATATCAGCTTGCAGATTGCAATTGCCGCTGGAGAGACGGTTGCACCACGGCGTAACATCCCCAAGGCTGCTCGCCGTTTCGTCTGGCGCCTGGCCATCTTTTACGGCGTTTTATCCCTCATTATCGGAATCATGGTTCCGTCAAACAATGATAGACTACTCGGAGGCTCATCCGATGCGAGCGCAAGTCCCTTCGTCATTGGGATCCAGATGGTCGGCATCCCGGCTCTGAACCACATCATAAACGCCGCCATCCTGACGTCCGCCTGGTCTGCCGGAAACTCGTTCCTATATTCAGGAAGCCGAGTCTTGTACTCGCTGTCTCTTGAACATCAGGCCCCTAAGCTCTTCTCCATTACCAATAAGAATGGAGTCCCCTGGGTTGCTGTCCTGACGACCTGGGCAATGGGCCTCCTGGCCTTCCTCAATGTTTCGAATTCCGGAGCTGTTGTTTTCAACTGGTTCGTCAGCATAGCCATCGTATCAGGCCTTCTGTCGTGGATCATCGTCTGCGTCACATATCTGCGTTTCCGACGGGCGATGGAGTTCAATGGACTGCTCCAAATTCTGCCGTACAAGACGCTCTTCCAGCCGTACGCAACTTGGGTCACACTCGTCATCGTCACTCTCCTTATGCTCACGAATGGGTTTGACGTCTTCATCAGAAGAAACTGGGATGTGCGCAATTTCTTGGCCTCTTATATCACGCTTCCGATTTTCTTGGTCTTGTATCTCGGTCACAAGACTTGGTCTCGGAGTTCGTTTTGGATCCCGACAAAGGATATTGATGCCGAGACTGGGCGGAGGGAGATGGACGAGCTTGAGACCATGGATGACTTGCCGATGGCCAAGAATAACCTTCAGAAGTTTTGGAACTGGGTTGCTTGAGTGGGCTGGTACATGATTGTACGGTTGAGAAAGGAATGCTAGCTAGTTTCGAAGTCGTCCTTGCCCTCGGGGACAATAACAGAAGTCGCCAACATATAGCTCATAGTCTTAAATGGTGATTTTATGGGGAGGACCCTAGGAAAAGTCTCTTGAGGGTGTGCCGTCTTATGATTGTGATGATGGACGGGTCTTCTACTTAATCCGGATCCGTTGCAATCGGACAGAAAGCTGGAGCCAGACGTATACCAAACGAGCCACCAATTGAAACCCAAATCCTAGTTCCCTATCTTATCGTGAATGAAATCTGCGGCCTGAGAAAGGGTGGCTTCCGCCTCGGGTGCATTTACGGCCATGAAAACCCATACGTGCTGCATCCCCTCGACCACTTCTAACTGCACTTCAACTCCTGCCGACTTTGCGTGCTTTGCCAACAGAGTTGAGTCATCCCGTAAGACCTCTAGCCCACCTGCTGTTAAACACATGGGCGGGAGTCCTTTGAGGTCTACGGAAAGCAAGTCCACTAGCGGCTCGTCTAGAAGAGTATCACCCAAGTATATCTTGAGCATGCCTTGCATGGCTTCTAGAACCACCGAGACGTCCTGGCTCGCGTTCGTCTGTCAACTCTCCCCGGGCATCCTTATATCGACCCAAGGGGAAAATGCAGTAATAGCTGCCGGAACTTCCAAGTCAAGCTGCTTGGCCGCAAGCGCAACCGACATAGTTAGATTTCCTCTAGCAGAATCACCCGCGAAAGCAATATTATTGCTAGAGAAATATTTTTCTTCGATTAGCTACCTATATGCGGCAACTATTTCGTTGATTTGCTTGGAAAATTGGTGTTCCGGTGCTCGTATGTAATCAACGATGAGGGCTCGACTTCTAACCCTCTTGACGAGATGCGCCACCATCCCGCGATGGCTCGACGGTGAACCCGCTATGAAGCCTCCTCCGTGCGTATATAATATCATACGGGAGGATAAAGCCGACAGCGGCGAACACTAAATCGCCGGTCGAGCTGTTCTAGGACATTTAACCTCCTTATAAGTGACGTCTGTGGGTTCTGCCCCTACGCTGCTAAGTTCTTCTATGAGTAGTCGATGTAGGTCGATATTCACATCCCGTGCTCCGAGAAATTTTGAAATCGATGTTAAACATCTTCTATAGCTTGTGACTCGGGACATGGCATCTTTTGTGACGATTCAGACAGTTGTAATATTCAAGTAGTCAGACTAATGACTCGTGTTATGATGTAAGTTTTTTGACTCCTTTGATTCTCGTTACATCCAACTAGTCTATAGAAAACGCAAGTGCCTCATTCCCCTTTACAGTGTGACGATGAGGCCGAGACCATTATCAGGTCCGAGAAATGGCTTTCCTATCTCGGCGCCTGGTACGCCACGCTGGTGAGCCCGAATGATCAACTCTTTTATCCTCGGTGTAATTTGGATGCAATGATAGCCGAGGAATCCCCCGTATCCCCCAGTCCGATTTCAACCATAGCCTGATGTAGCCGCGGCAACCATCAGCAGATTAGTTCCTTCAACACAGCACTGCCATCCAGTGAATTTGCCATCCAGTGAGGCTAAAACGAAAAGAGGCCTGCTTTGAAGTTCTCGTATTAGTCCATAGGTCCTACCGGTTGATGTTCACGTGGACCAAATCGAGCTGATAGTCAACCTACTTTAAAGACGCCAAACTGTCGTTTCCATATCCTCTTGGGATGTCAAATATACTGCTGGAAGTCCGACATCTTCCTTCTTCGCTGAGTAGCTTTCTCTCGGTAGTCATTGCTGCAATATATCTCCTTTGCCAGAAGATGAATCAGTGGATGAAGACGAAGTTGAAATCTTCACACAAACGGACCCAAAGAACTGCCGAAGTTATTTTGAATTTTTTTCGGAGGCCATCTGCGATCGACAAAGACGTCGGAGATGCTCCTCAAATACTAGAAGTTAATTGCGGTGGGTGGGATTAAAGTTGTATGCCAAATCGTTACGGCGCGCGCCTGATAACGGGTCATAACGAGGCATTGGAATTGCTACCCTACATGAATCACAGGTCAAGGTAGAATTACAATATAAAAATGCTATGTATTCAGTTCGGCACAACTACAGCGTCTAATTGGTATTCCCTGCCCTACTAAAACAAGAGCCTCCTGTAGGTGATCTAATGAAAAGCGATGCGTTATTAAATCTGCAAATTGTAGTTCTGTACCACACTTTTCTGCGATGTCCACTGTTTGCTTGTACCTCTCGACGTCCAAGCCCAAGCTGCCACTAATACGTAGATTGAGGTTGTCGACCCGTACCGGGTCAATTAAAACCGTAGAATTTCCAGAGTATAGGCCTAGAATTAAATACTTTCCTTCCATTCGAAGAAGGTTGAGGCCCTCGGGGAACGCGGCCACTGTTCCAGCTGCTTCCACGACAAAGCTTGCCCCATGGCCTGCCGTGAGATGTTTAACCTGCTCCAGTCTCGATTCCGGGTTAGTGTTGGCGACAGACATCGTGCAGGTCGCGCCGAGCAAAACTGCCGCTGCAAAGCGATGGTCGGGATCTCCGATCACGATAACAGAACGGGCACCAGCAAGGCTCGCTGAAAGTGTGCATGCTAGGCCAACAGGGCCTGAGCCTTGTATGACAACCTCGTCGCCAGGGCTAATGGTGCCGAGCTGCTTTAAACCTCTCAAGGCCGTGGGCATTCCACACCCAAAGGTAATGACGTTCTCGATGGAAACAGCGGTAGGTACTCGAATATAAACGCACTTTTTGTCGAGTGTTGCATATTGCCTGAACCCGCTCCATTTGGCTTTCCAACAGGCGGCGGCCAGTTGACGTCCTTGAATCGCAATGGATTCGAGGTGCCGCATTCCGAGCAAGTACCGCAAGGTGCTTACGGCATCCAATAGAGGGTGTCACCTTTGTTCAGCGATGCGCCTACGCTGTCGGCCTTGACTTCCTCTCTGAGGCTTTCAATAACCCCAACTGCTTCATGTTCAAAGCAAACTCCACTCCACTTGACTGGGAGGTCGCCCTTCGGTCTCTGCACATCACTGTCACAGATTCCGGTTATGGACACACGCACGAGGATCTCATCAGGCGCCGTTTGTCGAATTTGTTCCTCAACAATCTGAATAGGCTCGCCTGGTCGAGTAAAAACTGCAACTTTGCCGTATCGCATTATTGCCTTGTGTTTTTGTCGCCTTGTGGCTTTGTCGTGTCAGATTGATTCTTTGGATGATGGGATATGATAGCTAAGTTACTGCCTTTGGAGAGATGAGAAAGCAATCTAATCTACCTTGACGCCCGAAAGCTAAACGTGAGTCTGACGATTATGGCCTACGACAGCTACCTTTGATGTATGGAAAGCTCTACTCTGTACCTTGGGCAGTCCTTGACGGGAAGCCCAGGTTCTGGTGAACATGATTCACCACTTGAATGCAAAATTGAAACACGCCATCAGATCACAAACGCTGCGCAGAGAGCTTTTCAACCTCTTCAATTGTTCCTAGCGCATCTTTTTAAAGTCTCTTTAGTAACAATCTTGTCCTGTTCAACACCGGGACTCCCTTTTCGATACGGCGTCTCAGCGCAGAACATACCAGAGGCATTTCTGCCCCGGAGCATTGACCGAGTCATTTACACCTCGTTAGAAGGGTACTGGATCTCGTTCAGAGGATTGTATTCCTCCTTGATCGATCTGACGCTGGTAAAGCGCTGAAGATGAGCAACAGTGCCGGTCTTATCGTTGGTGCCGGAATCTCGGCTACCGCCGAAAGGTTGCTGCGCGACGACGGATCCCGTGCACTTTGTGTTGATATATAACATGCCCGCAGCATGCTTGAGCTTCGTCTGTGCTTGTCGTGATGCATATGGGTCCATTGCAAAGATGCTACCAGTCAGACCGTAGCGCGAAGTCGTATCAACAAGCTCAAGGGTCTTCTCCCACTCGGCATCAGGATAGACATAAATGCTTAGGATAGGGCCAAATAGTTCACGGGACATGATGTCATGTCGCGGGTTGGACGTCTTATAGACCGTCGGATGAACAAAGTAGCCGTCCTCCTTGGAGGCCTTCCCTCCTGCAATAAGCTCAAGTTCGGGGTCATTCTTGGCGTCTTCTATGACCTTATTCAGTTTATCGAATGAGGCCTCATGAATAACCGGGGTGATAAAGTTGTCGAACTCCTCCACGTTGCCAACCTTGAGCTTGGAAAGCTGTTCTTGAAGGTGATTTTTGAACTCTGGCCAGACGGATTCTGCAACGTATACCCGAGAGCACGCGGAGCACTTTTGGCCCTGATATTCAAAAGCTCCACGGATGGTATGGAAGGCTGCGCTCTTGACATCAGCCGAGGGATGGACCACACCCCAGTTCTTGCCGCCGGTCTCGCCAACAACTCGGGGGTACGAGTTATAAATGCCCTTGCCCACGCCGTCTCCGATCTTCTTCTGAATCCCCTTGAAGACTTGGGTGGACCCGATAAAGCTGATGGCGGCGAACTCGGGCCGCTTGAGGACGGTGTTGGTGATCTCCTCGGCATCACCTGGGAGAAATTGGATCACATCTTTGGGAAGTCCAGCCTCCAGGAGGATCTGATGGATGAGGTAGGCCGAATGCATGGCGTAGGCCGAGGGCTTCCAGATAACGACGTTACCGAGCAGAGCAGCCGGCCCGATAAGTGTTGCGCCAAGAGCAGTGAAGTTGAAGGGAGCGATAGAGTAAACAAAACCCTCCAACGGACGATACTCCATCTTGTTCCAGTTTCCGTCGGGCTGCTCTGTCGGCTGGTACGAGTAAAGCTTCCAGACTTCTTGAACATAGTAACGGAAGAAGTCGACGGTCTCGGTGGGAGCCTCAATTTCCGCTTGCCAAATATTCTTGCCTTGACCAAGCATGGTCGAAGCAACAACGTCGGATCGGTATTTACCAGCAATGAGCTCCGAGGCCCTCAGGAAGATAGCGGCGCGGTCTTCGAAAGGAAGAGCCTCCCAGGCAGGCTTGGCCTTCAATGCAGCATCAATGGATGCATTGACCTGGTCCGGCGTAGCACAGGCATACTGAGCTACAGTCTCGCTGTGCTTCGATGGATTCGCTTGTGATTGAAAGTCACTGGATTTCAGCTGTCAATTTTTTCTGGGGTCAGCCAAGGTCTAATCTGGTTCAAAGCAGCCCATACCGTAGTTCCATTGACAGTGACTGGGATCTGGACAGGTATCTGGCCTTTAAGCCGTCTCAAGGCCTTCTGGAGTGAGGCTCTCTCTGGAGAACCTTTAGCGTAATCGAGCTATGTAGTTAGATAGGTTAGATAACTAAGGCCGTCTAGATGTATGTAGAAAGGGGAGCCTCGCGTACGAATTTTTCGTTCTGGAACTTTGGAGGATGCAAGACGGTCAGTTGTCTCCGGCCCATGGGTGACGCCACAGCCTTCTGACAAATGGTCGCCCGGGCGTTTCGCGACAGGTTGAATGAGCGCATCATTTCAGTCGAATCGGAGAAAATACAACAAGGTAGTCAGCTCAGCGTCAAGGTCGGGAGTCAAGGCCGGAATGAACCACGTTGTTCGTGAACACTTCTTTCAGTGCTGGCCGAGAGGGAACATTGTCCTTTAAGCATTGCACGCCTAGAAGCCGCCAAACTTAACTTGGTGCCTGCCCATTCGGTGCTTGATCCCGAGCTGATTCCATAGCCTACCCACCACCCAGCCCTGAAGCCTCCGCTTCTAGCCGGCCGTGCGTTTTCGGTTTCGCCAACCGGAAACCCATTCCGAGTCGGATGTTTAGATGCAGACACGATAGACAAGAATCCGAAGATAACGGAGGGAACTTCCGGTTTGACCTTGGCCAAAATTCTCCATCGAGAGGGCGACTTTTGGGCCGGTATAACCCGGCAGCTTGTTCCTGTACGTAAACATACGAGCTCTTGTTTTCAAGGTGCCTTTTACCAATCACCATAATTCTTGCTCTCTGCGGTGCCATTAGCAAGAGCCCGACTTCACCTCGCTATGTCTCTGAGAAACGTCGCCCTTCGACAGGCCTAGGCACCGCCTCCGCGGTCGGCTCCTGTGCTGCAGTACCAGCTTACAGCTGGCATTGCGGCAAAGGCGCAGGATGCAGTGAAGCCCAGCGGAACTGCCCTGTCCAGGGCCTCTAACAAGACTTTGATTCGGTCACTTGTCTTAACTTCGATAATGAGAAGAAACTGGATTATGCGGCCGTCATTGAAGTTCCTTGGCCTGGTCACAACGGCAAGGATAGTATGGTTGAACCCGGATCGAAATCCTGTGCTGAATCGATCGTTGCGATGGACCATCTACAATCATTTCTGTGCCGGTACAAACAAGGCATAAGTTGCGGTGAATTTGGTATGACAGTTGCTATATTGTGTGCCCTTATCTCTCAGCATGCGTCATTCGCTGTTGATCAAGGTCTGCTTGAACACTGTGCTAGTCACCTTCTAGTGCCTTTTAGGGTTAGCAGCTCTCAATGGAGCATCCTCTGTACGAAACCCCAAGGAGAGAAACAATTCCATTTCTCCGTTCATGCCGCCGTCTTGCCGAGCCTCGAGTGCGCTGACTCGCAACTCTGACTCAAGTGGCCCCTCTTCCCCACATCACCCAAATTAGGCATACTAACTCTCGTGATTAGATTGTGATTGTCACCAAGGTTTATCTAGAGGAAGGATATTTACTGCTGTTGTCTCTGGTCTTCAACGTGGTACTAGCCGCTGTGTCTCTGGCACAGACTCTCTCGAGATTACTCCTACAGCCTATTTCGCCCCACCTTCTACCTACTACCCTTCTCACTATGGCCCTTACCAACGGACCTAGTGTTGATGGTTCGCACACGGCCGAAGTACCCCCAAGCTATGGACAATACCCGCTATATGATGTCTCCCGTAGGCCGCTTCACATCATCATCGTAGGTGCAGGGGCGTCCGGTATTGCTACCCTGATACAACTCAAGGAAATTCCCAACATCACCTACCAGTGCTTTGAGAAGAACCGGGATGTGGGTGGCACGTGGTTTGAGACGCGGTACCCCGGGGCCGCCTGTGACATAGCCAGCCATGCGTACCAGTACACGTTCGATTCAAAGAAGGACTGGAGCAGCCAGTGAGAAGAGTCTTTGACATTTGCCGCTGAGTAGTGCTAACAACACATCTTCACATCAGCTTTTCACCAGCCGAGGAAATTGGAAGCTACTTTAAAGGTGTAGCCGAGCGGAACAACCTCTATCCTCTGATCACCTTCAACTCCGCCGTCGTGGGTGCCACTTGGGATGAACCATCGGGCAAGTGGCGCGTGCGTGTCTCTAGATCTTCGTGTCCGGGCACCCCTACCAGCGAAGAGGAGCATAATGCAGATGTTCTTATTAATGCTGGAGGTATTCTCAATGACTGGAAGTGGCCCAACATCGAGGGCCTTGACACATTCAAAGGCAGATTGCTCCATACTGCCGCCTGGGTACCATTAACATAGTTGCACCGCAGTTGAGGGGAGCCATGTTTGCTAATCAAAATGTAGGATCCAACGATAGACTTGGAGGGCAAGTCGGTAGCGGTCATCGGCTCTGGAGCCAGCAGCATCCAAGTCGTGCCTGCGATTCAGCCCAAGGTGTCCAAATTGGACGTCTATGTTAGGTCGCCCACCTACATCCTCCCCACAGTCGGTTTTGGCATTGAATCCTCTTCCTTTAACGAGCCTTGTGAGTCTAACAGATCAGGATCCGCACTACCAGCACTTTGCACTGACTTTCAACAGACTCGGCAGCCGATATCGAACGCTTTACCAACAATGGCGAGTATTATCGCAGCTTTAGAAAAGCTATCGAGCAGCAGATGAACGAGAACTTTGCCAGTAACTACAAAAACTCCAAGGCACAAAAGGACGGCAGGATGGTGAGCACACACTGCAATGTCTGTGTTTCCGACACCTTTGCTGACAAGGCTGCAGTGGGCGGAGAATAAGATGAGAGAAGCCATCAAGTCACCAGAATTGCAGGAAAAACTGATTCCCAGGTAAGTCGATTGTCCGTGCCTGAAGTCCAGAGAGAGTTTCTAATATACCTGAATAGCTGGGAGCTAGGTTGTCGCCGTATCACTCCCGGCCTTCCGTACCTCAATGCCGTCCAGTGCCCAAACATAGATGTAATCAGAACTGGCATCTCGAGAGTCACGGAAAATGGCATCGAGACGCTGGACGGGCAGGTTCGCGAGGTAGACGTCCTCATTTGTGCCACAGGGTTCAACACATCCTTCTCGTCTCGATTCGAGATCCTGGGCCGTGACGGTGTGAGCTTGAAAGATAGATGGCGGGCCAAGGGCCCCGAGGCATATCTTAGTCTCGCCATCGCTGGGCTGCCAAACTATTTCAGTGAGTGCTAAACCGCCGGACAAGGCGTAAGTACGTACTAATTTCCGCGCAGCGATCCTTGGCCCTAATTGCCCTATTGCGAATGGATCCTTGGTGCCATGCATTGAGTGGAGGTGAGCTATATCGAAATCTTTTTGTGATCAGTCCCAAGGTCTCAGCCGTTAACAATCCCGTCAAGCGCTGCATACATTATTCAGGCAATTCAGAAGATGCAACGTGATCAGATCAGGACGCTTGAGGTCAAGCAGTCAGTCCAAGATGCATTTAACGCCTATATACAGGAAGTGCATAAAGACATGGTCTGGCAAGGGTCTTGCCAGAGTTGGTGTAAGTGCACTCCCTCTTCAGACTACGAACATACAGGGAGAGTGTGACTGATATGTTGAATTCCATCTACTTAGACAAGGATCGCACCACCGGCAAGATAACTGCTGTTTGGCCGGGCTCAAGTAATCACTTCATGGAGTTGATTGAAAGTCCTCGATATGAAGATTTTGAGATCCAGTATATTAATGTACGACCACTGGACCGTGTACGCCTTGGTGCGTTGACTTCACTGACTTTGCGCAGGGCAACCCCTTCTGGTTCATGGGCAACGGCGTCTCGCAACGAGAGACGATTAAGCAAGACTTGACCTTCTGTACGTTGATGACCAGACAGTAACAGAGGATTTCTACTTGGCAACTAACAAGTTGTTATACAGATCTCAATACGGTTAAGATGTGAAGGCAATATCCAATCTCTGCGCTGTTGGTGAGTTGAGAAGCGGTGGCCTGGTGGTGTGGTGTTGTGAGAGACTTGTATGGCAGGCAAATGACATAGGAGATTTGTATGGCGTCTGATCACACCTGTGTAAATTCGGTGCCGAGGAAGGTTCTCGCTGCCAATCGCGGGAGATTACCAAGAAGTTGGTGATAATTTTGTAGAGGTGAAGGCTTCATCACAACAATAACCATAGTACACAAGGCTCCATTTGGTTACCTGCCTTGCACCGTCCTTTTGTCGCCAATTAGCAACCTTAATGCTTCTGTTCTTAATAAGCCAAGTTACTTTTGCTGAAATGGGTGCTGTGCATAACTCAAGGGGTATCACGTGAGTAGGCCACTTAGGTCAAGGGGCAATGGCGAGTCAGTACGCTGTGTCAAGGCCCCAGTCTAAGCCCCCCCATCAACAGAGTCAGCTTGCAGAGTCAGAATCAATTAAACAACACGACAGCACCAATACTATTCCGACTTCAGCATTCCCACGAGCAATCGCAGCCTTCTAATAGTCTCGAGGACCTATTGGAGTACAAGACGCCCCCCCGAGAAATATTATTACTTTTTTCCCCAAATACGTCAGCCAAAACGCCCCATATAGTCCAAAAGGCTGCACTTACAATGTTGGCGACAACCTCTTTCCATCTAGGGATTTCCGACAAGTTCAGGATACTGGCCTGCTTAACCCTGCTTTACGGTTCGTCCTCAGCCCTTGACAATGGTTGGATTACATGTCGATCGAACTTCTAGCTAACTCGTACGGCCAACAGGCTATGTCTTACCTAAAGCAAAGCTTCGAGCTTTGCTATTGAAAGCCTTCGGAATCCAAGGACCAAACCTCCAGCACATGCTAACAAATGCCTCGGTGAAGTGGTGGGCTTACTATTCCCGAGATATGACCTGCTCCCGCTCATTCATGATACGCATAGGATGTCTGCTTTTCTTACGATACCGCAATTCCGAAATGTCACCAAGAGCCATCTTGCGGGCCCTCAAGACCTCCTCAAGGGTTGTTCAACCCTGCTTGAAGAGCAAGGGACAACCGAAAAGGCAAGTTAACCAAGCATAGCACTAAATGTCGTAGGTTATGATCTAATTCCTCTGATTACAGGTCGTGAACGACCGATTTAGTGGCATCTACGCCGCCAAGTTCCCCCGTTCAACTCACATCATCATGTATGTACATGGCGGCGGCTTCGTGTCTGGTTCTCCGGAGGGGGCCGTAGGCTGGCTGCTCCAGCTGACTGTTGAGCTCCACGCTCGCGGTATCCTTGCTGACGTCTTCTGCGTCCGCTATGACCTTGCTCCTGAACACCCTTTCCCAGACGGGCTGCGGCAGATCGTCGCGGCATACGAAGAACTCGTTTCAAGAGAGGGCAAGCCCATCATTCTGGCCGGCGAATCGGCGGGCGGCAACCTCTGCCTAAATTTGCTCCGTCACCTCGTTGATCCTCACCCGGAGATTCCACCGGTGAAAGGAGGAGACGGCGGCGGGAAGGTTGTCGCCGCCTGTTTGACGTGTCCTTGGGTGGACCTTCGCAACGAGAGCGAGTCTTTTCAACGAAATGCCAAGTACGACTGCTTGGAGAAGAAGGTTTTGAACAAGTGGCGCGAAGCCTACTTGGGAGGGCTGCGACCCAACGACAACTGGACGAGCCCCGTTGACTTCCCGGGAGATTGGCGAGACATGCTACCACCGCACGTGCTTCTGGTAGCAGGCGGACTAGAGGTTTTTCTTAGCGACATCCTGCGTCTGGCGGATAAAATAAGAGAGGTACCTATGCCCCGTAGATGCCCTGTATTCGCACTACTAGCCGCCTCTGACATGATCTTCGTTCTCGGTAGGGCGGACACAGGGGTCTCGATTTACATGTTGTCCCTCTGAAAGGACATGTCTGGCATTTGGTCGACTTTGGAGGCATAGTTCCTGGCAAGGAGGCAGCCAAGGCCGATACGGGCAATGCTGATAGCTATATGGGCGTCACGTTGCATGCGGATTGGATTGCCGAGAAGCTCCGACCCGCAAGTGCGTAGTTCATAAACAGCATAAATCAGATGTAATGTTGTCTCGCTCGATGTTCGTGGAACATGGCTGCTTCGCGAGGGGGAGTGAGCCGAGGCCCAGTATGCGGCACAAGTTCCTCTTTTCAGGCGAAGCGTCCTTAAGAGCACAACAGAAGTCATGGAATTGTGCAGCACAATGTCACAGATACGAATATGAAGTCCTATGCTAGATAAATGAAACCCCCAATCGATGGTCTTGTGATGCCGTGCGGGAATGGGCCACTGAGTTCCAATTGGTCAAATGGGCAAAACAAGTCAAGCGTCAAAAAATTGCCTCCTTTCTGCAAAAATTCAACTTTGTGCTGCAAGGCACTCACTATGGGATATATGTCTCTCCAACAGTAATGAATCTTTCGTATTCGAGGTGACGAGCAGCCTACATTGGGGCCTCCAGTCTGCTTCCCTCCGTCCCCGGAAATACTGCCGGCATTCCCTGTAGCTCCAGAAAACGTGCCCTTGCTGCCATGACCACCTTGGTTTCCTCTGGGTGTGTCAAGACCCAGAACCCCCCCTTAGCAATTTGTTCTAGTATAATCCTGCTCGCCTCCTCGGCATCCATGCCTTCTTCCTGCGCCATTCTTGCTAGCTTCGCTCGATATGACTGCACCCGATCAGCCCCCCCAGGTGTATTAGGGAATGAGTTGGAGTCAAGGATGTCGGTACGTAAAAGACTAGGAATAATGGAAGATACGTGAATGTTTGCTTCTTGGATTTGAAGTTCCAAAGCGAGTCCCTCTGTGAAGCCTTGTACGGCGTGCTTGGTTGTAGCATAGACTGTCTGCCCAGGGAGAGAACCAAAAGAGGCCAGACTAGCTGTATTAGCGATCCAGCACTCCTCGCCGGATGCTAGCATCTGGGGGAGGAATGCCCGAACACCATGGATTACGCCGTGAACATTGACGTTGAGCGTCGCCTCCCAACGAGCGGCCGAGACCTCTGAGATGTAGCCAAGAGTTTCAATGCCGGCGTTATTGATCAACAGGCGAACCATCCCGTAACGCGAGAAGACATCATCTGCAAACTTATCGAGATCGGTCGGTTTCGATACGTCGACCGCGACCGCTTCGGCACGGCCTCCAGAAGCGATGACATTAGAGGCGACGGACTGGGCGCGATCGTATGCTATGTCGGCGATGATGACGGTCATTCCAAGGGCCGCAGCGAGCTTTGCGAGGCCGGCACCAAGACCACTCCCACCACCAGTAATAACAGCTACGCCGCCCGAGAATGCATATTCTGGTGTTCTTGGATGTGACATAGCTGTAAGAGAATGTTTAAATTTGCTTATTCCTCCGCAGAGGAGGGATTTTGGTGCTGGGGGTTTCGGCTCTGTTAGAGTTGTGCAACACGCTCTTAATGAACTTGGGCGTAGTGGTAAAGTCGAGTGTCAGTTTACCATTATATGGTAAATCAGAGATGTACTTCTTAGCCTATACTGAGTCATTGGCTTGACTCAGAGAGTCATATCGCCGGCAGTACGGCTATCATATGCCCTTGATTGCACCGCCGGCGGTGCAGGTAAGGTTCCCCTTTGAGCTCCGACAACTTCGTGAATTTCACCAAGACCCATAGACTCAAGCCCTCCTATGTCCATGTCCTATGTTTTTCAAAGCTGACATACCCCTCGATCTAATCTTGCATTCGTGCCTCGGACCGAGCTGAACAATGCGGCTTCCGATGTTCGGTCAGAGAACGTACGTGTCAGTTGCGCGAGTCAGCGGAACGCCATGCCGCCTGCATTTCTCCACTCCGCGTCCGAAATGGACACGACTGGAGGCTACGTTGAAGGTGAATAGGAGCCAAATAAAATGTCGTTGGTCGTTGGTGGTCGATTGCTTGCTTTCAAGGAGTGGCTGTTTATTTGCTTTGGTCTCAGAACATGTCATTCTTCGGTCCCTATCTTGAACCTAGTAAGTCACCCTCAATCTCCTGAAGCTTCCGTTCCTTTAAAACAGTTTTAACATCTAGCAGCCCCTAAAGGCCTTTCGGTATGGAATTGGATGTTTGAGGGAAACCTGGCACTGGGCTTGCCCCCAGCAGCTGGCTCCGAGCCAGCCAGTGCCCGTGGGTTCCGCGACAGTACGACGGGGGCATTTCTTTCTTACAGGGATTTGAAGAGTATTGCTACTAGCACCTCTACACTTCTTTCCAGAGACTATGACCTCAAACCAGCGCAGACAGTCGCCATAGTTAGCAGAAATCTGTTTTGGTATCCTGCCGCAATGCTGTCTGCCAGCCGCCTCGGTGCGGTCGTCACAACACTGCCTGCCGAGGCTAAGAAGGACGACCTTGTTCATTTCTTCCGCAATTCTCGCGCAGTTCTAATATTCTCTGATGACACGGCGCTTGATCAGGTCAAGGCAGCTTGCCAAGTAGTTGGTCTGTCGACGAACAAAGTCATTCGCCTGGAAGGATTGAGAAGCGAGGACAGCACGTTTCAGGCTTTACTTCACCGAGCGGAGGCCCTTGATCCGGCTACTTATGCTAGACCATGGGTCCCGAGTAGCCATGGCGATTCGCCGTGTGCATTTCTCTCTTTTAGCTCTGGAACTACAGGCAAGCCAAAAGCTGTATGTTGGAAAATTCCCCATGTCTACCATACTTGCCGACCATTCAGCTTACCTTACTGTAGGTCATCATCTCTCATGAGAACCTAATCAGTCAGGTGCGCCAAATGCGCCAGATCACGCCGGCCAATCGACGAAGTACCCTGCTGGGCATTCTGCCGTTCTTTCACAGTAAGAAGTACAATATTCCGGGAGAACGATGACTGACCAGGTTGGGAAGTTACTGGCCTAGTTCACTTGCTTCATTTGCCAATCGCTTTACAGCAAGACATGGTAATAATGGCCAAGTTCAACATGACGCGGATGATGCAGACCATTGTCGAGTACCGGTGCGACGAACTGTGGCTTGTACCCCGTGAGTCAACTGACGTCTTATGCCAAGAGAGCTCTTGCTGACACCGAAAGCTTTGTTGATCCGACTCTTGAACGATCCATCAGCGCAAGGATATGACTTGTCGTTTGTAAAACAGTTCAATACAGGAGCCGCCCCCCTTGCCGAACAAGTAATCGCGCAGCTCGAGAACCGATTCCCCAAGGTGTCTATCCGCCAGGCTTGGGGCATGACTGAAACCACCTCTTGTTTGACAGTGACACCTTCCGATATCGCCACCTGGAGTAACGCAACAAAGGTTGGGAAGCTTGTTCCTGGAACCGAGATTCGTGTCGTCGACCAAGAGACAGAAAGAGATGTACCCATAGGGCAGATCGGAGAGGTAAGTTGTACGAGACTAGAGCGGAAAAATGAACCATCTCTAAAGATATTATAGATCTGGGCCCGGGGCCCTCAAGTGACAAAGGGATATCTGGACCGCCCAGAGGAAACTGCGGCTTCTTACGTCAATGGAGGGTTCTTAAGGACTGGGGATCTTGGGAGCATTGATGAAGAAGGATTTATAACAATCCATGACCGAATCAAAGAGATGATCAAGGTAATTGTGCCAACCTCGGCCAGTGGTATACAGAGCTGACAGCCAGTTGTAGGTTCGGGGCCATGCCGTTGCCCCCGCAGAGCTCGAAGATCTTCTCCACGGACACCCCAAAGTCAGGGATGTGGCTATCATCGGAATCCCAGATGACTACTCTGGGGAGATCCCTAGAGCTTTCATCGTCCTGAGACCGGGAATAAACAAGGACTCCGAGATCGAGCGAGAATTACAGGACTTTGTAACTTCTCGAAAGGCAAAGCATAAGAGACTTGCTGGAGGCGTAGAATTTGTCTCTGAGATTCCCAAGAGTGCGTCTGGAAAGATCCTTCGACGAATAATCAAGAACTACTGGAAACAGCACCAGACAGTTCAGGGTGGTAGACATGCCAAGTTGTGAACAAGATCAATCTAGAGCTAGAGGACTGTCATTTGGATATAGATAGAGGCAAACATTTCAAAGTCAATAATCTCCCATACTGGCCAGTGCGGGAGGTCACCTGTGATGGTAGGTCTTGTCATATGCTTCCGCCAGCCGGGTCGAGCCCCTAAGGGAGCAACTACTGTTGAACCCCTTGTTATATTACCTACCCTTTCGCGGTAATCAGAGTGTCCCTTTCCGGCTCTCCACAACCGACGAGACAGGGATTCGAGTTCTGGTGGAATGTGGTGGTGGGAATGCGGAGAAGCCGAGTCAGCGAGGTCAGTCAGCCGAAGCCACTGAGAGAGAGTGTGAGGGACTTGACCCATGAGCTGTCAGAAACCTTGGCTCCGTACCTCGCCCCACTGTTAGCCCAATAACGGATAACTTCCAAAAGTGCGGTTACAATCATGTTATCCGTCAAGGTCTAATCACGAGAGTACTCATTGCCTCTGCAAATAACAGTGTATTATGATGCATCCCTAAGATAAATGGTTGTGGTTGACTTGTAATCCCCGTTGTGGCCCATGCGGAGGGCTCTGATAGCTCATGGGATATACGGTGAAACCTCAAGCAATTTGCTCGGCTATAAAGACACGTAGCTCGGCTAGGTGAAGATCGAGACACATCTACAAAGCATCCAGCTGCGGTCGTGTGGTTATGATTACCTGCCAGACAATGAGTAAGACACCATGGCGACACATGAGAAGTGTTATCCAAGAACGCCATTTTGAGAGAGCCTTTATCGAGCCTGCTTGTGCCGAAGATGTGAGCCTCAACTGTATCCCTTTAGAAGATGCAGGAGATTGGGGAGCAGCACAAACGATACCAAAGAGGGACGGGCTACAATCTTCTCGGCGCTATAAGGGATTCTGCCTTGTCATGCTTACGGTTTGAAGCTGATCTTTTGTCCCATCACGCTTTGATAGCACACTCTCAGTCCCTCAGCCGCAGGACTATCTATTCACTCAGGTATCCCACCAAGGCCGGCTTCAACGATAACAGAGAACACAATACAGCCGCAGGACACCTGAAACAAACGAGGCCAATCCAAGTGCCAAGTCGTACCCTATGGGAGAGATGGGATACAAGGGCCACAATCAAATCCTTAAGCAATAGTTTCGTATCGCCAAGTAAAATTTACTCACCTTCTCCGGTCCAAAGGATGTCCATCTGGTATCATTGGTCGACATGTGGTTGATACCAGAAGCCATGGCATCGGGACGCAGCTTGGCCGATGGCTGCGGGGTTTGGCGATGAGAATGCGGGGGTATCGGGGTCTGTCTCCAGCCTAGACTTGTTTGGGGAACGTCAAAACAAGCGTGGCGAGAATCTGTGTCTTCTGTCATGGCGACACCTTGCTCTTCCAATCTCGCCCCTCTTCTGCCAACATCCGAGCTTCCACGGAACGATTCGACCCACGGCTCTACCCACGACCCTGTAGAGAACCCGTCGCTCTTTACGAGAACTGTATTATCCCTAACGGACTGGAGTCAGGCCTCAGAGCTCTTACTAGTAACCAAGATCAGGCGGGAAAGCCCTGACGACAATGAACGTAGACGAGACGCCTGGCAGCATGGAAATGGCGAAGCTACGACGGGAGAGGAAACGCCAGACAGACAGAAATGCACAAAGAGAGCATCGAAAACGCCAAAAGCAGTACATCGAGGAGCTCGAGGCTCAGATCACCCTTCTCAAATCGCCCGGTCCGTCCGAAACGTCCCAACTCGCCACTCAGAACATCAGGCTGCGGGAGGAGGTAGGCCTCTCCGTTGATGGTCTCTATTTAGAGGGGAGTTCTAAGTTGAAAATAGCTCAAACAAATGCATAGCCTCTGGGACGAAATGGAAACCATCCTTCAGCGCCAACGCGAACTCAGACAGCAGTCGATTATCAGTCCGTTTCATAGCTGCGGGAACCCCAGCGACGACGTAGATCGAGACAACGACCCCAACTCCCAAGCCTTCACCGCGGACTCTTTACATATTAAAAATGACCTCTCAAATCATTTTGCGCCTCACCAAGAGCCGAATATGACCCACGAGGCCTCGGAACCAATTGGACTTTCTGGGCTGGAAGACTTCATGCTGCACGAGCCTCCAACGGCGAGCCATATGCCTGAGACCTTGTGTCAAGACACTGGCCTGGATTTAGACACCAACTTTGACATGCTCGCAACAAATGACGACTCAATCGATAGAATACTCATCGGTGAAAGCCATCTATTTGATGAGAGTCACACAGACAATATTTCCGTGACAGAACCTTCGCGGACCGCCCAAATCAGCCCAGGAAACAATCGACAACAATCTTCAAGTGCTTTGGATCAGGTATCGACCATCACAGTCCAGACGAACTGTTCCCGATCTCATGGTGAAACTTGCGCATTGACACAGAATCCGAGGAGGTCGAAGCGCGCTACAGATGTCACGCCGTGTGAACAAGATCAAACATCGTGGGAACACTATGCAACTCCTCGTCAACCCGACACCCTGGATGGGTTCATGGAGCTGTTTGGAGCTTACGTGGAGCACTGCATACCCGCACTCGGCCCGACGATATGGTCCATCGATGGGGAACCTCAGACTCCCATGCTTCTCTCCCCGCCATCGCCCAGAGACCAACCCCTTCACAACATGATCGAGCGTGCCAGCAAGAACCCGGTCGCTATAGGACCACCAACGCTTGTCGACTTCTTATTTGATAACCCGACAAATACGCTGTCGGTTGACCTAAAGAAATATCTGGCACCAGTGCAGAAAGTACGGCGCACCTCCGAATTCCTCGCAACTTATTGGGTGCTGTACCTGTTTCTGAGAGTCAGTTGAAGTCACACACAAACCCGAAACTTTTCTATCGTTTTGTTTACTGACATCAAGACAGTGGCAGATTCTCCGGACTGACGAGGCCTACCAAAGTCTTCCTCCGTGGTTCCGTCCAACACCTCTTCAGCGTACCATTCTCCATCCAGTCACGGCAGATCTCATAGCATGGTAGGAATGACTCGCATCAGACACCTAGTGAGCCCTCGAATTAACAAACTTTAGGCCCGAAATTCGCGAAGGTCTTATCCACATGTCTCTCGAAGATTCAGAGGCCTTACAGGAGGTTTCCGCCGACGTAGGAAAGTATCTCACAGTTGATATTTCGGTGGCAGAACATGATCTACTGAATGACCCCCAGCAAATCGCTTCTCAGATCTTGAACCTCGCCAACTGGACGCTGGACACGAAATTCTTCGACCAGTACCCCCAGTGGAACGGTATCGCTAGCGCTAGACGAAGTAGTGTATGATGTTAGACTAATAGAACAAGATACGTGCGAGAACTCAATTGCACTGAAAGGGGACAGCATATGTTTCTAGGAAACCACTAGTAAGTGAACAATGGCTTTTGAATGTGCTCCAAATCCAGATACCATGCAACGTCCTGCCCGTCTACCTCTAGCAGTGTGAAGCCGTTGCCCATAAACTCGAACCTGTTGCGTGTACGATAGCGGATATTGTAGTCTTCAAACCGAGGATGCTCGAGCAGCAAGCGCCAGTGGACCAAGGATCCTGGATATTGAGCTGTAATCTTACCACCTGGGCGACCTTGGTTATACCAGGATCTGCAACCAGCTGCCCAGACCCTTATCCAAAGTCAGCTTAATCCACTCATGTTGGTAGATGTCAACTTGCGTTCTCTCCAGCCACTTGTGCACATGCTCGTTGTACTCGGCAACGGCCTCGGGCTTGACGTCCATGGCCAGGATATTCTCGGTTTGGATCTTTCTGATGATCTTGCACACGTAATCCTGTGCAGCCTCCAAGACTGTGATGAAAGATCCATGTCCGGCTGGGCAGTTTGGCCCAAGAGACCCAACTATACACGAATAATTAGTTGTGTGTGTTCGAGGCTGGTATTCAAGACAGCCAACTCACTCAAGAAATTGGGAAAGCCGCTCGCAGCGACCGCAAGGTAAGCCGACGGATCATCCTTCCAAGCCTCACCAAGCGAGACGTTCTTCCGACCAATAACTGGGAAAACTGGCTTGAAGCTCACGTCAAATCCAGTGGCGCAGATGATAACATCGGCCTTGTACTCGGTTCCATCGGTGGTCCGCAGGCCGTCCTTGGTGAAGGACTCGATTTCACCCTCAGCTAGTTCTACGTTGTCTTCCAAGAAAGCCTCTAGAAAGCCCTCGGCCGGGCCGAGCCGACGGCAACCCATTGGGAACGTTGGAATAAGCCGTTGGACGAGCAATTTGTCATTTTTCAGGATTTTCTTCATCCGTTGAGTGACGAACTGGACAAGCAGCATGTTAGCAGAGGATGGCATTAGACAGTTTGGCTCAGACTTACATCGCGACCTAGCTTTTGGTGAGGATGGTTTGCAATGTTGTTACGGAAGCTGGTGTTAATCTTTGTCTCTATCTCCTTTCGGTGAGCCAGGTATGCCTGGGGGTCCTTTGCAAAACTGTCTTTCTGCTCCTCTGTGTCTACATATGGGCTTAGCTTCTTTCTTCGACGACTTCTATCATGTAGCTACTCACAGTCAAAGTTGCGTCCCTCAGAGTCCGTGAACCCATCCATCGCGAGGCCAGGACCAATCCACTGGGGTGTGCGGTAGAACGAGATCAACTTCTTCACTGTCGGCCTAATGGCTGGTACAATCTGGATCGCAGAAGCACCAGAACCGATGACAATGACGGTCTTTTCTTTCAAATCGAGGCTAGTGTCATAATCGGCCGAATGAGTGATTTTTCCCTGATAGGCGTCGCGGTTGGGGATGTCGGGCCACTTCCATGTGTTCAAGACACCAGTGTTGGCGATCAGGAAATCGGCTCGGTCTTCAAACGTGCTCTCCTCGTTGGACTCGTTGGTTTGAGAGATGGTCAAGATCCACTGGCCAGTTGCCTCATCCCAGACGGCCTTGTCAACTCGATGCGACAGCTTGATGTACTTGTCCACGTAACCATTCTCGGTGGCGAATTCTTCATAGTATGATTGGATCTCGGCAGCTGGAGAGTAATACCTCGACCAATTCGACTTGGGGGCGAAGTGGTACTGATAAGCCGGAGAGGGAACATCGCAACGACAGCCTGGGTATTTGTTGGCGTACCAGACACCACCGGGTTTGGGATATCCTATGAGCGAGCACCAAGTCAGGTGATGGGATACAGATGCATCAGTAAAAGAATACATACTCTCATAAACAATCAGGTCGATCGAGTCTCCAAACTCTTTCTCTTTTTTATAGCACATCATAATACCAGATGCTCCTGCTCCTATGCAGGCAACTCTCAACTTGCGAGGAGCCCACAGAGTATGCTCAGAAACGGTGTAAGGGGCAGTTTCATCGTGGTTGATGGGCGTTCCGCCAACCCTGTTGTCAAAGGTGACGGAATAATCGTTTTCAGTCGGAGCTGTCATTGTGAAAGACGATGTGGTACAGGAGTAATGCTGATTAAAGAGAAGATCTATTTGGACAGAGAATGTTGCATCTATACTCAAGGGGGGGCTGCAACAGACACGATATCCGTTATATCCGCATTGGACACCGTATCTAGGGAGCGAGATGCCGGGTTGTCAGAGCAATGACTCGGAGCTTGGTCAGCTACCCCCGCAATCCTGTCATGATGGTGGAGTTGCCGGACTGCCCCAGGTTGAGGAAACCGAACTATCGGGGCTACCCTAGCCGAAGGAAGCATGGAACCGCGCGCTGACTCGGCATAAGAGTCAGCTTCTTTGCAAGCAGTCAGGCTTGCCACCCACACTTCCCCGCAATCACAAGGTCCATCCTCGGCTGTGCGATATCTTCCCCACGGGGTTCATCCTAGCCCTCGTCTCGTGTTGTCCGTGCGTGAACCGGATGTATAGGGTAGTCAATGTCCTACACCGGCACACCAACTCATCAGCACGCACAAAGTGTAAGCTATCGAACACTCGCACGACCAAGCCAAAGACAGAGCCGCAGTCACTGAATCCAACTATATTTTGTTTCGCCTCCTTCCATTTGTTTCTTGATTCTGTTCTTATGACATTTCAAGCAAGATTCCCCATTTACAAAGCCTTTTACTATGGATTTCAACAAAGAGGAAAAGCCAATGTCTACTATTGAACACGTTGAGCAAAGTCACATTGGCACGCAGCAAGACATTGCCGATCTTGCTGCCCGCCAGATTGAGTATGAGAAGAGCCTCAGTTTCTTCGAGACGGTGCAGGTGTTCTGGCGAAGCACTCTCTGGATTCTATATGGCCAACTCGTCGTTTTCGGCTATGGCATCGATGGAATCATCGCGGGTAACCTGCTTGCAATCCCCAAGTTTCGGTAGGCTTCTTTGTACATTGTTTCTGGGTCAGGACTGACAATATCACCAGAGAGGATTACGGAACCCTTCTTGGAGAGGGCGACACCGCAAGCTGGATTATCCCGGCAACTTGGCAAAGCCTTTACGGTGGCGTCTCCCAGCTGGCTGCCATTCTCGGGGCTGCCTTCACCGGTTGGATCACCGATAGGATCGGACGTCGATACACCAACATGATATTCTGCGCCATCTCCATTGCTGGGGTTGGAGTTCAGTACGCTTCGGTCCATAACGGGTCACTTGCAATTCTCACAGCTGGAAAGGCAATCAATGGTCTCTCCATTGGAGCATGGCTCATAATTGGACCTCTCTATGCCTCCGAGGTTGCACCACTGAAACTGAGAGGCTGGCTCACGGCCATGACAAACTTTATTCAGTTCTGTGGCACTCTTCTCTTCACCGGCATCATGTATAAGTTAGGCCCTAAGAACGATGCCGACGCCTACATCATCCCATTTGCCTGTCAATGGATCATTCCGTGCTTAGTCCTTCCCACTGCCTGGATCTGGCCCGAGTCACCTGTCTGGCTCGTCCGCTCCGGACGCCGCGAAGCTGCCCAGAAGTCACTTGACCGTCTCCATGGCAACAACCCGGCGATCAACAAGGACGCTGTACTGGCCATGATTGAGAACACTGTTGAGCAAGAACGCGAGCATCGTTCTCAGACAGCGAGTGTGACCTACGCTTCCTGCTTCCGATCGACAGACAGACAGCGGACTTTGATCTGCATGTTCATCTACGGGTGCCAATATCTGAGCGGCCTCATCTTTGTCCTCGGTTATCAGTCGTACTACTATCAGCTTGCCGGGTTTGATGCACAATTTTCATTCCTGCTTGGAATGATCAACAATATCAGCATGTTCATTGCCAACATCCTGTCTTGGCCGCTACTGACCATCGTGGGCCGCCGACCTCTTATCATCTGGGGCCAGCTTGCATGTGCCATCACACTCTTTATTGTGGGAGGAGCCTCTATACCAGGGCATAGGACAACAAACCTTGTCACCATCTCTTTCATGTTTGTCTGGGTATGTAGTAGTCTCGCTCTGAAAGCAACGAATCACAGCTAACAGTATTTAACAGGGCTTCACCTATCAGATTACGCTGGGGACAGTTGCCTGGACAGTCGTGGCAGAGATTCCCAGTTGGCGTCTTAGGTCACGAACCCAAGGCCTATCCAACATTGTTCTCTGTGCAGTGCAGTGGGTAGTGGGCTTTGTGTTCCCATATATGTTCAACCCGGATGCCGGTAATCTCGGCGGCAGGGTTGGGTTCATCTTTGGTGCGACAACCTTTCTCGGCTTTGCGGGATCTTGGTTATGGCTGCCCGAGACAAAGAACCGTACTGTTGCTGAGCTTGATGATTTGTACTCCGCAAAGGTCAAGCCGCGTCATTTTCACAAGACCTTTCTCACACATGGTACTGGGTCCGATGAGGGCAATAACAAGACTGAGTAGAGAGATTGTGCTCGAATTCCTTTAACATATGTTTCAATGTTCTTAAACCATTGACTTCATTATCACATTTCAATATATGTCGAACGTTTCATAGTAGTAAGGACAACTTCAGGACATTATTTGTGACCGAGGCTAGCTCTTGCAGAAACTCCTAGTGATGAACATACTTTTAAACGCGAATTTGTCATTGCCATTTGGTCCAGTAACGTAGACTAAACCGTACTTGCATTCATCAGATAGCCTGATATAGTATGCATATTTCTGTAGAACCTTTCACTCAACTCCAAGGGCTGCCATATTGGAGCATGGTTCCAGCAAATCAGGGTCCCAGAGAAGTGGCTACAACGGGAAACAAAGGTACTAAACACATAGATTAGTGATCTATTTCCCATGCAACCCGGGGATACTACTCCCAAAACGCAGTAAATTCCAGACGTGTCTTTTCAACGGAGCAACATAACATGATCGAAGCTGACTCGCTGGCTGACTCGCTGGGTCGTTCTCCAGCACCATGTCCATTTAGCGGCATGAGTCAGTTAGCCCTGATTGGATTCAACCCGAAATGCGGGGAATGTAGGCGGAGAGCGCGGCACTTGATGATGGTTGAAGAGAACCCGAGATACGAACCTTTAAAACCATTGCTGTGGTACTACCCAAGCCCACCAACTTGGTTTTTATGTCCGGATACCTCTATATTCTCCCTTCTCAAGTTTATTAGCGTACAGAGAGCGTCGAGTTCATCATGCTTTCACTGCCCAAGTTGACGTCCCTGCAAAACCGTGTTGCGATTGTGACGGTGAGTATCGACTCGTGGCACTACAGCGTTTCTGGATATTGATATGCAGTGGTAGGGAGCCGGGGGTGGTCTTGGAAAAGAATACGCTCTCCTGCTTGCTTCATACGGGGCTCGCGTGATCGTAAACGACTATGGTGGCTCTCTGGATGGTCAACGCGGAACCATTTCTCGTGCTCAAGCTGTCGTCGACGAGATACGAGGAAAGGGAGGAGAGGCAATTGCTGATGATCACGATATCTCCATCCAAGCCGAGGTCCAACAACTTGTACAGAACGCCATAAATGAGTATGGGACAGTACATATCGTGGTCAACAATGCGGGGACCGCTGGCCAGGCCAGCTCTCACGACAATGTGAACGTCGACTCATTCCGGCGAACCTGGGAAATTGCTGCCTTGGGAACTATTCTTGTCATCAGCGCGGTGTACCCGACCATGGAGAAGCAGGGCTACGGCCGCATCATCAACACTTCCTCCGACAGCATCTTCGGCATGGGTGCTGGTGGTGATGGAGGCTACGTGTCCAGCAAAGGAGCCACATACGGTTTGACCCGAGAGCTTGGCCGAATGAGCGTCAGGCACGGTATCAAGATCAACGGAGTTTTGCCTTCGGCTGCGTCTCGAATGTCCGACCTCTCGCCTGTTGTCAAGCGTATCACGAGACAGTACTTTGACACTCACCTTGTGGCAGACTTTGTGGTAGCTTTGGCCAGCGAGGAATGCCCCGTGTCTGGGGAATTGTTCAGCGTTGGTGGCGGGAGAGCTGCGAGAACAACCTTGGCTACTGTCCCGGGACATTCTGGAGAGAATACGCCAGAGGGCTACTTGGCCAACTTTGACAAGGTTCTTGGAACAACAGAGGACCTTTTTGTACCGAAGGATACTCTAGACCAGGTTTCGTATGCGATAAGGCATGCAACTGGCATAGATGTAGATGTCAACTCTTTAGAGTGATTATCACTGGCAATCTTGCATACATGGAACAAAACAAACAGTTCATTTATGTAACGTACAAAACTGGCCGATTGGGTCCAAGTTGTATTGATAGCTGAGGTAGCTATTATATAACGAAGTGTGGCGACTATGTTTTATATACTTGCGTCTTCTGAGGGAACCACTACGGTCCCGGAATCATATCCTGGTGATCAAGGAGCTTTGGAACCCATACACGTCGTGATCTGGTGGTGATTGGCGCCTAGGTCCTACCCGAGTTGAGGTAGAAGGGGTCTCGCCGGGCAGTCTCGGATGGTCTCTTTAGCGAATTAGACCTCTGGATCTGTAAGTAGAACAGTGACTGAGGAGTCAGGAATGCTTCCCCCTTGAATTCACACTGCCGAAGTGAGCCGCGGATCATGTGGCCTATAGCCGGTGCTGACTCGCCGATATGGCGATGACTTAGTCAAGTTATCTAAGGTTATCCCCGGCCTGCGCCCATCCCACATCACCAAACGCTGAAGCGGCCGAGCTCTTGGTAATCATAACCTTTCCCACACGTGGCTTGCTTACCCTTCGCTATTATCTAACCCCTGCTTCTTCCTGCGACTACCCTTTCCACATCACCTTTCTCGGTGTATCATGGAACAGACCGAGATCTCAACCAACAGGGTTACACCACCTGGGCCCAAGCCGTCCAAAAAGGGCTGCAGGAGGGCAATAACAGCTTGCCTCAATTGTCGCCGTCGCAAAGTACGCTGCGATGTGGCTCACAGAGGGGGGCCATGCACCAACTGTCTTCTCGATGATAAGCGATGCGAGGTGGTTCCAAAAAGGCACAGAGGGTAGGAAACAAAATCCGTGTTAGTTATGAAATAGTACTGATTCCAGAAAAGAGCTATGCTCGGCCGTGGCATAAAGGCTGTCCCTATTGAGGAGTCACGTTCACCAGAATACAGCGCCCAAGAGAGCTACCCGTCGACTGCAGAAACTCAGACAAACAGTCCCATTGTCAAGACTGTTTCCAACCCAAGCCCTGAAGAATTGGCGGTGGCAGCGGCGGGGGCTACCAGCCTAAACATCATGGACAATGAGACTCACCTATCGCACTTATCGCACGACCCTGCTGGCCCAGATCAAGTGCCTGCAGAAGATGATTCTACCGAAGAGACGATCGAAGAGATGACCGAAGATCCAATGGGCCTGGAGAAATTGCTGGAGTTAAATATGGAGAACTCTATTCGTGCCGCTCTGGGTGAGGTGTACGATTCTAGAATCTTCGGTTTCTTAGCAAGCGTCCAAGTTCCTTTCAGTTACTATCCCTTCGTCGATTTCGCTTGTTTGGGCGCTCTCCCATCGACAGATGTTGCTTTCCTCGAATCTCAGGGTAGCCTGCATCTCCCTGCCCGTATCCTGCTCGACGAATTTATGCAACATTACTTCCTTCACATCCACCCGGTCTTACCCCTTATCGACGAAGGCGACTTCTGGGCAGCCTATCAGCAGAGATTAGGGGGGTTCTCCACGACGACACTATCCTTGCCAGTTCTGCACGCGATGCTATTCGCATCGTGCACTTTCGTTTGCGATACCACCGTGATGCGGCTGGGTTACTCCGACATTCGGTCAATGAGAGCATCATTCTTTCGACGAGCCAAGCTCCTGCTAGACTTTGGGGCAGATTCATCCCATCTCTCTTCAGCGCAGGCGGCCCTTCTTCTCTCATTTTCATCCATGTCAGCCAAGAAGAAAGTCGACACGTCGTGGCTCACTAGCGCCATCGAAAATGCCAGACTCGCCGACGCCCCCCAGTACTCTGCAACATCTGTCTCGGTCGATATTACACAGAAACGTCTACTCAAGAGAGTATGGTGGTGCTGTATCATTCGGGACCGGTCTCTAAGCCTCTTAATGAGGCGTCCAATTCTCATAACAAAGGATGACTTTGACTTCACAGCCAATCGTCTTGAACTCTGTGACTTTGAGGACGAATTCGAAAGATCAAAGGTGTACAACGCTGCTACGAAAAAGACACTTGCCCGAATTCTCATCCGAACAGTTGACCTCTTCGTGGCCCTCACAGACACATTGGCACTGGTATTCTCGTGTGATTGCACCAAGGCAATGTCTCCTGCGCGAAGTGCCGAGGTCTCAAAATGCGTCCATCAAGGTAAACAGCACCTGCATAGGTGGTATACAGACACAAGTAAGGAGCTGCCAGAGCAGGTCTTTGTTACGATGGCGACGACAAGCTCCTTGGTAGAACCAGAAACGCCCCACGATTCGATTCAGCTCTACATGAATCTCATGTTCATGTACTATCACACTGCACGCATAATTCTTTGCAACTTCGAAGTGCTCCATCATTGCGTCTCCCAACGATCTACTGGTATCTCTCAGTCCTCCCTACCCGTCATCTACAAGAACTTGCACGATTTACAAGATGCGACTTGTGGCCTCTCCAGTTGCCACAGCACACTCGTCGAGCGAGACCTGGTCCAATGGCTTCCCAACTCTGCTGTTGGCTGTACAGTCCTGCCCCTCATCCTCAACATCATCGACGATAAATGTTGCGAATCCGCATTCCAGTTCCAATCCCGCTTAGTCGAAGATACTTCCCCAAAGGGACGCCAGTCAGATATCTTGGTCACAGTTATGAAAGTCTATCAAACCAGATATGACAGTGTGGATTGGATATATGACATCGTTTGTTATATCGTCGACCTTGTCATGCCAAAGCCCGATGACAAATTCACAAGTTTCGACTGGATCGACATCCTAGCCTTTCAACCCGCCCTATATCTTCGGCTCATGTTGAGCGTGGATATCTGCCTAAGCAAAGGACGCTTTCCGCATCATGATGAGTTACCTCATCGTCTTGACGACGCTTCTCCGCTAGATATCGATCTGCCGCCCCTGGAACATTTTGACACGAGCGAGATGGAAAGTCTAGGCTCAACCAGTGGAGTCAAAGAGCACGATGATTCTCTTTCAATCATGGCAGATTCAACACCGCAGCATCCATGTAGCAGCTCCGAGGACGGCCAACCTACACTCGATGATTTTGCACACTGGGATTGTCTAGGCTTATTCGGCACCCTGATTGATACTTTATAGCGCTGCACTTGCATATGTAATATGAGCCCTTTCGTGTTGCTATATTATGTTGCCAGGCGTGAGGAGACTCTGGCTCGTCCAGGTTTCTGCATACGGGGCCAGGTTGATTCAAATGCACGAATTCATTCATTGTGGTAAACCTCACGGGTGCCGTGGGGAAGGAACCACTGCACTAAAAAACAGGTAATGCACCAAGAATTACATACAGCGGCTTCAATTCAGTATATATATGTTATTTAACAGTCACTTAAAGTCTTTCACTAACCTATGACACTATTTAACCCAAATATCTATAGCTCTAAAGCCTTCAACTCGTCCTCTAGAAGTTCCTTTTCTAGAACCTTGAAGGTAGTAACAATATAGCCGGTCTTAGTAAATAGTTAAATCTTTTATAATATCTCGGGTAATACCTATATATATCTATTAATCCCATTAGTATCCGTCCTTGCATACTGGTATAGTCCTATAAGGCTAGGATCCTAAGATGGGCAATAAATTAATATACCTATATAGACTACGTAAAAGTATTATTAATATAGGCTCCTTATTAATAATTAAACCACTCTCCTTATCTAAGTCTATATTATTCTTAATATCCTAGGAATCTAAACTAAGCTTAATACTCTTTTCTTTTATATACCTTTAATAAAACGGTTTTATACTTTACTTAGTTAAAGATATCTGGATGTCTTTCGTCAGCATCAACGGCAACTCTTTTGTATCTGGCCTCCGCTTCGTTAGGGACGATGGACATGCCACCTCTCTTGGCTACATCCACGCTGGCAATGAGGTCAAGATTCAATTCTCCCATGACCGAAAAAGCGATCCCTATCTCATCTCTGGATGGCGCCTGGTTATTGATAGATTCGGATTCCGAGCGATCGCTGTTGTGATAGATGAAGGCACCATATCCCTACGGGCAGGGGAGCCGGAGCAGTCCCCAAAGTGGTGTTTAGACGGCCAGGAGAACGAATATCAGTCGTCAAGGCGGAACTCGATGTAAGTCACATTTAATCTGCCATGCACACTTAGAACCCCAGTCACTAACCGCAGTTGCCTTCTAGGCCTTCAAGGTTGTTTCCCTGAGCAGGAGCGCGACTCCCACTGCCTCTAGTGACCAAAGATTATCATGGCGAGCCAGGTGTCTCTGGAGTCCGGATGTGCCCCCTAATCACGTCCACTTCAATGGTACGTACGATGACTTTCCGTCCAAGTCATCCAGAGCCTCCCAGTCACCCTCTCCACGATTATGATAGGGGGCCCCTACGGAGATGATCTATCCCAGCTGATTGAGATTGTGGTCCATATGTTTGGCGTTGACAAGTTAATGGGATTCGAGTTCTTTTACACAGACCCCTCCAGGAATCATTCTATAGGGCGTCTTGGCCCATATGGAGATGGCACCCAGTGGAGGACGAAAGCCCCGTCGGATGATTATAGGCTCTCCGTGGCTATTGCGGGTCCTGAAGGGGAGAGGATCCAGGGTGTCGGGGTTTCTACCAGGCAAGGCGGCATTTGCGGCTTAAAGGTATGCTTTCCAGCCATTCTCACTTGCAGTTGATTTCTGACCATGTTAGATCAGAACAAGTCGTCGTGGGGAAATGCTTTTCCTACCCTCACCGGACCTTCGAGAGGAGAATTTAATAGCCATTGAACGCTGTGGTTCCATTAGTATTGGCTTTTATGTTATTGATGTAGGTTCTAAAGCCTGTGCTTCCTCTGGCGTTTATTAACAATACTAAAAGTTCCCATTTCAGGCTCTTGGGCTTATGTCCATCAATTCACGAGGTGATGGCAAGACGGTTTAGAGCCTATAGAGCACTATATATACAATTTAGAGTTTAATATAACTAATAGATATCTTTATAAGCTAGATTTAAAGAGACTATCTTACCTCTTATTCAAACTTGACTTGTTACTTTAACCTCTTTTTAAGGCAGGGTAGAAAACATGTACTTAAAAGTCTTTATGCTATAATACGTTGTGCTAGGGATTACTGATAACGGCTAATGCTTATGACTCCAGACATAGGTCTACCTGCAATTTAATAATCCTCCGCTTTCTGGACTCTCAAGTCCTGCAAGAACAATGTTTGGATGACAACAAGTAAGAAGACGGAGGTGACCTACGTGCCCGAAACATTAGCTCTCCTGCATCTGTCAAGCGAGTGGTGATACCTTCTGAGGTTCCACCCAATTCATCCAACAAGGTCACGGGGAAGTCAACCCATCAGATCCAGGCTGCATGGGTTTGACTACACAGTGTGCGATAAATTGATCAAAAAGGCGGAACAGTTGGGCCTAGTTGCGAGTGATCATACGTCTGGTAATCGGAATCTGGAAAGGGCCAGTTGATGGCTTTGAGCAGGCCGTGGGAATCTTCTGTACGCAAACGGTCAGCTATATTCCTGCCTCGTAAGTTGATGGGCCGGTGACGAACTTACCTGAGGATATGAAACTTTATTAGATTCATGTAGCTGCGGATGACGCTGCAACTGAGGATTCCCGTCGGGGAATCTCTAATAGAAACGCGTACTTATGGTGGAAATATGCCAAGGGAAGCAGAGGAGAAGTTGGCCTTTGTCGTGGAAGTTTCTCCTGCATTTCTATCCTCCGGCATCTATGCCACCGTGACTCATAACTAGCGGTTAGTCTCAGCAGTGTCAGTTTGTGCATGTCTAGTTTCTACGGTTGATGCAGCAGAGGTGAAGCTTTTGATACAGGCCAACAATCAACGTGGTGATTCCTGTGAGTGCGTGCATTGACGCTCCACGTTTCCTCAATTATGTCTACCAACATCACAAACCAGAATTCTTCAGAGCTCAACCATCCTGTATTGCTGTAGGCCGCTGTGGTTGTGTGTAACTACTAGAGTTGGCCCTGGAGTCTCAATTCCAAGTATCTTAGTGGCACATACAGAATGCCAGTGAAAACCAGGGCAATCTCGAAGCCAAGGTCGCCCGTATGCTGCGCAATTGGCCCTACGAACCAGACTTGGGCCATGCATGGGATTACCAAACCAAAACTCAAAAAGGCAGCCCCAAGTGCTGCAACACCAGCCGGGAGAGCCTTGCGATTGTTCCAGTCCTCCACATTGTAGTTCGCGACCAATCCTTTCCTGAAAACGAAATGCTCCAAGACGATGATGGCAACGAAAGATGAAGGCCAGTACCCAATGATTCCCAGAAAGTTGCTGAGAGAGTCCATGAACTCTGCAGCGACCTTGATCGCAATGGGGATGATGACCGCAGTGATTATCAAAGTGTAGACAACGCGGGGAATTCGGATCCGCGCGAGGTAGAGCAGGGCCTGGAAATTGAGAGAGAGGGCGTAAACAGATCCAGCTACATTTCCAAGAGGGCTCAGAGCAAGAAGCACGAGTAAGAACTTGCCAAAGCGACCCGTCGATTCAAGCATGGCGGCGAGAACACCTCCGACACTGCCCCGATCGTATCCATCTTGCCAGGAGGGCACGTTCGCAATTGCGCCGCCAATGGCGGCACCCAAGATCATGAGGGGGATGCTGCTCATGGAGAGCCCAATGTATGATGGGACAAAGATTGCTCTCCTAGAGTCAGTAGTCAGCAACCAGTGTACCAGTCGATATGAGCACACGGATAGCATACTTCTTAGAACGAGCATCATAGTACGTAGTAAAGTCACTTGCGATCGCCGACCACGGAAGGAAGAATCCTGCAATAACTGCTGCAAACGAGAAGACGGCCGTGACCGATGCCCCCGGAGCGTCGACCTGCTTGTGCATGTGCTTGCCACCGCATCCAACAGCCACTATGATTGCAATCAGAGTTGGAATCCATGCAAAGAGATCAAAGCGGTGGATCCACTTTGCGCCGAGGAAGATGAGAACCAAGTTGATCAAGGCTATTATGACGATTCCGCCGTCGATGGAGAGAGCATCTTTGTTGATGGCTGATAGGGTCTGACCGCCAAGGATAGAGCCGAGGATTCCGTATCCAGCGAGGGTACACATGTTCAAAACCAGAGGGATCGCGCTTCCGTAGATTCTAAGTAGAAGATCTTGTCAATACGTCAAATGGCTTTTTGTGATACAAGGGGTGAAGGACTTCACTGACCCAAAGGCATATCGAGCATGAATCATCTGCCGTAGGCCAAGCCTGGCTCCGAAGATACACATGAATGGAGCGGAGAAACTTGTGAGGAGTCCGAAAAAGACAATGACGAGGGCCGCGTCTCGAAATCCGAGGCCAAAGGAGATGGTGCCAGACATCCCAGTAGATATCCTTTGTTATTACACGGGGGGTCAACCAAAAAGAGCGCGCAGCAAAGACACAACAGGGTGAAGATATAAGTGACTTACGAGATGAGATTGAAGTTCATGGAAAACCAGAGAGTAAACAACTTCAAGTATCGACGGTCGGTCTTGTGCTCAACAGGGGCGGGGTCGCTACCCTGAAGCTCAACACCGAGAATAGATGATACTCTGTGCCAGATCTCTGTAAGTCCACTGGTTTTGGTACCGATATTTTCCCCCTCTACTGTCGGTCGTAGACCGGATTGGATTGACTTTGAGTCACCGGTGGCCGTTTTGAGGTTCATCATGTTGTGCAAGTCGGGAGTAATCGACGGGGCGTCGATAATGAGGGGCACGGCTGTTGGCTTGGACAATGCTACAGACCTGCGAGACGAGATATCGCTTATATAGAGTCTTGTATGTGTCGCCAACCTTATCATACGGCCCTGTAGTGTCTTATCTCTGATCTCTTTCAGTCCATCTCGGAGGAGGAGGAGGACCAGGGTCCAGGTGGCGTGTCCTGCCAGAAATTCCAAAAGAGCAACCCTAGACCAAACATGCGCGATTGGTTGATAATGACCAGGTAGCCCCAGGTCCAATCCACAAAATGGCATTTGCAGACCAGTCATAAGCAATGATACCGGCGTCGTACAGAGCCCCGCAAGCTAAGCCCCAAATAGGCAGTGATAGACCAGATGGTGAGCAAGAGTCCGGATCCTCTCACGATAAGACCCGTGGCACCCACCACAAGTGTCATCAACAGTCCCGGAACTAAACTCAGACAGGAAATTGTAGACCAGTCACATCATCCGCAACAGATCGAGATATCGCCAAACGGAAATATAGTCCAGAACAAAAGTCCAGACCTTTTCCAACAGACATCGCAATTATTGCACAAAGACTTCTTACCATCGGATTGTCAGCCGGTCCCCGTGAATCGATCCCATTCTATCAAGAAACATTCACCAGGCCCAGGAAACATGTCACGTCTCATCATCTACAACGCTTCAATCCTCACGCTTGATGATCATGATACGTTTTACTATCCCGGGACTGTTGAGATTGAAGGCCAGTTCATCTCAAAGGTCTATGCTGGCAACCCTGTGCAGTCACTGCGAGATGATCCCTCGATCACATTTCTCGATGGCACTGACAAACTGGTCATGCCTGGCCTGGTCGATCTGCACTTCCATACTTCGGTCGCAAAGGTGTGAGATGAGATACCCCACGAGCGAGTTCTCAATGCTAAGCCTTCGACTGAGAAATCTGGCGGCTGATGAGAGACGTGCAGGGATTTGGGGACGAGCTTCCATTGAAAGAATATCTTGACCAAGTCTGGTACCCCAGCGTACGAGCCTTGACCAAAGAACGAGCATTCACCGGCGCGATGCATTCGTATTGCTGCGCCATCAAGTCCGGGACCACAACCGTCAACGACATGTACCGCTTTCTTGACTCACTCGCCGATGCAGCGAGCAAGATCGGCATCCGCGCAGTCCTGAGTAACGAAGTGGCCCTTGCCGAACACCAGCTCGACTCGATTGACGACAATGAGGCATCATTCGAGTCGAATAATGGGAGAGAGTCAGATCGCATCAAGGTCTGGATGGGTCACGAATGGATGTGCACGTCAAACCTGCAGCTCATGGAGCAAGTCGGTCAGATGAAGAAGAGACTGGGCACCGGTCTCCATATCCATCTCTCCGAGTCAGTACAGGAGGTTGCTGATGTCCGAGCAAAGTTTGGAAAATCGCCTATTGAGATCGCGTACGAGACTGGCTGCTTAGGTCCGGATACGGTGGCTGCTCACTGCGTGCATCTGACAGATCGTGACATCTCATTGCTTGCAGAAACGGGTACTTCCGTTTCGTACGATCCGGGCTCCAATGCAAAGCTCGGAAACGGCATCGCCCGCCTCCAAGATCTGCTTGCTGCGGGTGTCAACGTCGGTATGGGCATCGACGCTTTTGAATGTGAGAACAGCCCAGATATGTTTGAGCAGATGAAGTTTGGCTCGCTGATTCAACGCGCCCTCCATAAGAATGCTTCCTTGGCGAAGCCGCACGACATCTTGCGCATCGCAACGAGGAATGGTGCCAAAGCTCTCGGTATCCACGCCGGAATCATCGAGCCAGGCAGGAAAGCGGACGTTATCGTGCTTGATCTCACCAAGAACCAGATGTTTACCCCCCTACTTCAAGACCCTGCTAAGCGGAAAACAATGCTAGAGAGTCATCTGGTCTTTGGATGCAACGGCTCTGCTGTTCAGCATTCCATCATAGATGGAGTATTGGTCATGAAAGACTTCAACGTATTGGCTGTGGACGAACAGTCTTTGCGTAAAGAGATGGACACCATGTTTGAGGGGATTGCTGAGGAAATGAAGAAGCTCGTTTTGAAGCCCCGTGAGGTGTTCAACTAGATAGATCATTCCTGTATTCAGAAATCAGTATAAAATCATGTCAATGTCCTCGTCTGTCGTGTCTGAGTTAGCGCGACCTCCCAAATATTGACCCAGCTTAGACACTCACCAACAAAAGAATCCCACAATACAGTGAGATCAGAGTCACCGTGTCGAGTTCTGTGTGTCCAGAGTCTTTTCAGAACCTGGATGCTGTGCCGAACCGTCACGAGCCTATACATCTGGTCCATCGCCTCCAACATACTCCGTACTTGGTACCTATCTGAAACTTGAATGGCACCACAGCCGGCTGAAAACAGGGGGAATAGCAAGACAACGCCAGGGCAAGGTTTAATGGCAAGTTCAACTCCCTCGAGAAGGGATATGATCCGGACCACAGCTTCTTGTATCTCGATGGCAGACGGCGGCAGACGGAGAAGGCGCTGCTGTATATGCAGTATTGCTGCTTGATGGTACGCTTCGTTAACCCTAAGATATTCGTTGTATCGTGATCCAGAGGCCATCTCCGCCGAGATTTTTTCCACCCTCGGCTCGACTTTGACCATCGCTCGAATCCGTTCGATCAAATCAAGGGAACTCTGCTCGATAATCTTCACCTCTCCATTGTCGCTAGGAAGCGCCTGTTGTTTGTACCTGCGCAGCAGTGTCCCAATTTCCTCGAATACTGGTATCAAATCCGTTGAATAGGCCAGAAACTCGTCAATGTAGCCGGGCCGTCTCGTGTACCCCGTCATGCAAAGTGCTTGCTTGGACGCAAAATCTGTCGGAGGTTTTCTAGACAAGTTGGCTAGAGCTGCGATGGAAACGAAGCATCGAGACAGGAAAGCTTTGGGTTGGCTGTCAGATGTCAACGTCCACGAGGAAATGGCTTTGTTCAGCAAAGAAGCGCTTCCTTCGAGATGCATCCGCCATGAAGTGCCTTCACTTCCTCCAGCAATGACCCCGGCGTAACAGAGCAGAAGAACAGTCGCAATGATGGGCTTATTTGAAGAGTTGTCGAGATAGACCAGTTTTGACCGCAATTGTTCCACAGCTACTGATCGTAGCAGGGCGAGCTGCCTCTCGCTCTGGTCGAGGCCAGTGTTGAGTCGGTGTAGGGCACAAAGATAAAGTAGTGAAGCCATGAGATGGGAAGTTTCCATTGCCATTGGAACGAAAGTCGTTAAGAAGGCTTCTTTCACCACCAGATCGCAAGATAAGGAGGTAGAAACCCGCTCGAAATATTGAAATAACGGCTGGTACGCAGGGGGCAGTCCAGGGAAGGAGACTGGCGTTGACAACGGCGTCAAGGCATGTTCTGGCCTAGCAGGCCCCCCTATTCTCCCGGCAGCCATGTCCTCGGAACATGAGCTTAAGATATTCGTTCGCGGAAGAAACAAGGCCAAATCGATATCAACAAGCCCACTGGCATTGGCGCCATGCCATGAGGTAACCGAGGATAGGCGCGCATCTTGACTTGGAGTCACTGGGCCTGGTCGATAGATTGTGAAACCGCCATCGTTGGAAGTTACAAGGGGAGACGAGGTTGATCGTGAGGCGCGTTTCCTCTGCCTGGAAGGGCCTTCCCATCGAATCCGAAGCCCATATTGACAAGCTCGTCCACGGGTCTCGCAAAGACTACATATTGGCCGTCTCTCGTCGCATTTTTGATGATGATCCCCACACTGAAAGCAGCCCGATCGACTCCGCTTGGTGTATCTCTTCTTTCTGGCCGGAATGTCCATTTCTAACTGAAATAATAAGAGGGAAATATGTCGTGAATTTGAAGCGCGTAGGAAGTGACTGAAAGATAAGACGAGATAAGGCAGTGATAAGAGTCCAGTGGGGCGCCTTATCTCGGGTTGTCTATAATTTGAATACATACTAGCGTACAGGACCTGTGCCCCTATCTTTAAGAGGTTACGGACGATCCGGCAATTAACACCACTCTAGATCTAATCAAGTATTCCACTCCCTTCCCCAAAACTCAAACACACATTGCCCTATTCCTAGACTCAGTCATCTTCAGTGTTAGCCAGCCTGGTAGACCGCCAGCGCCGCCACGTGCGGGTTAATCTGGGTGAGGTTGTACGGCGTAACATAAAGGTCTGTATCCGTCAACGCCAGGAACATGGTCCCATTGATTGCCGGGTCGCCTGCCCAGGTCGAGACGTTAGGCTGGATCGTGTAAGCCGTCCTGTCGTCTCTGCTGATATTCTGCAGCGGCGAGTATGTGACGTTGAGTTGTGAGACCCAGGCGGCGTACTTGGGCTCCTTGACATTGGTTGACGTGATGTAGCTATTGTTGGGTCCGATGGCTTGGCCTGGCGCATCCCATTGCAAGAATACTTGGCGGCCGGCGTATGAGAGAGGAATGCTGCGGTTCTGAGTGATTGCTGCGCCACAGTCCAGTGTCTTGTCCGTTGCGTTGATGCATAACTCATCTTCGGGGATATCGGCAGTGGATAGAGTGTTGGCGTATCCGCCGGTCGTCTCATTCCATACATCAGACCCGTTGATCCGAGCCGGATTGGGCTGGTTCAAGATGTGCAGCGCGGGAAAGTTTTGCCAGACCAGTCGGGTTTGATTGTAGGGGCAGCTTGAGATATAAGGGGCGAGCAGAGTCCAGGCCCAGCTCTGAGGGATACCAGGCGTATGCCACTCGGGCATGGCAAACTGGCCTCCAAACTGGCGAAAGATGAGCTGCTGCCGGGCTTCGATTGTGATGCTCTGCAACAGCATCTGTGCTGCAGGACCCGAGTTGAGATGGGGTAGGAAGCCGTAGACGCCAGACTCTCCCCAGCGAGTAAGCTTCTGGTTGAAGTCGATGAATTCTCGAACATTGGAGACTGGGTAGTTGTAGGTGCACTGCTTCGGTGCCTCAGGGCCGAGCATATGGCTGATGACGGTAGCGTGGCCAATCTCCTGGTCAGCCATGTACTGGATGAGAAAGCGGTCCTCAGCGTTAATTCCATAGGCCTCAAACTCTTCCTTGGAGAAGGTCGCCAGCCCCCAGTGGAACAGATCAAGCTCGATCCACTCCTGGTAGAGAGCCAGCGCAAGAGACTGGTAGTCGAAATCACTCTGAACCCGGTACACTGGAGCAGACCCATTGGTGCCAATGCCTCCACTGGGCGTGTAAGGTGCTGGCTGAGGGCCGTGGAGCTTTCCATCTGCCGGGTACTTAAAAGAGTCTGGAGGAGGAGGCCGAGCAGGGACTGAGGATGCAAGAACGGTGTTTGACAGTGCCCCAGTAGTGGTTGGTTCAGGGCCGGTATATGTTGCATGGGAAGAGACATCCGTGACAGGAATCGCCGGCGGGACAAAAGACGCCTTTGATGAGAATGTGGTCTGGGCCTTAGATACCACAGGCACAGCATCGATATGGCCGGCGAGAGCGAGCAATGCTACGCCTCGAAGCAAGCTGTTCATGCCCATGTTTCGTTCAGAAATGCTTTTTGTCACAATGACTGGACAACGCTAATTTGAACTATGTTAGAACGGCTCAACAAGCCATTTTATAAAATCCAAGTCGATCCCAACTCCCATCCCCTTCACGCGCAAGGTCCACTATGATCCGTAAAACTTCACTTTGATGACTGGTCGGAAGTGATTCCGTCATTGAGTACTCCAACAAATGGATTCATGACCAGTGCTGGGGTCGTAATGATGCAGTCAAGGCCTAGTCACCACAATAGTTAGGAAATGCTCCGGCAGCGAGCCGGAGAGCCGAGCTTCATGCGCAATTTTGGTAATGCCTTCGAATGCTATGTCAATGACAGCATGATAAGAAATATCAAAATTATGCGTTCTAGATAATTTAAGTACGGTAGGAATCAGGGTTTAAAGGGCCGCTAGTTGATTTGTATGACGGGTTGATGCGAAGGGCATACATCTGACTTGACAATGGCGTCATTCTTGACGAACAAAGAAGAAATTTCTTGTGGTTTTCAGCAAAAGTCTCTAATATCGATCGCCAGGAAACCTAGATACGTCAATGGATGGGGTGGCCAAAGATACCTGCCTCCTTCCGATGCCCTCCATATTTCCCGATGTGAACATTGGCCTCTTTCATCCACATTGCCCAAGTCTGACACGGCCAGTCTGCCAACCTATTACAACAAGCTGATTACAACGCTGGCTACGTAAACATCACGTCTAGAATGCTGCACTTGGCGTCGTGAGGTTGTGACGTGATGTAACCCTGGTGAATCGCCTGGGAGGGATTAGAATCTCGTGTCCCATCACTGGCTGTTTGTTACATTCTGTCACTGCCGCTTTCGTGATGTTACTCGAACCAAGCCCATCATTCTTGTGTAATGCTGTCTAGCATCATGGTTATATGTGAAGCTGCGTCCCGTGGGCTCAGGGTGAAATGCGGAATCACAACTTCGACATTATACTTAAAGATGTCGTTGACCCGTACTCTTTTGTTGACTCCGCTTAGAGCCGCTATTCGGCCTCAGCATTTACGTGCCGCACAATTCCCTCTTCGGATCCATATCGCAGCCATGTCCTCAGTTTCAGATGCTGTAATCAAAGATCATCGCGAGCTTGAGCAGTATTACAATGAGGTGATCAACTCGGCCGACCGCGACCACCAGCAGCGGTTCGGCAACCAATTTGTCTGGGAACTTGCTCGTCACTCAATCGGTGAGGAGCTTGTCGTCTACCCTGCCATGGAAAAGTACATGGGCACCAAGGGAAAGGAGATGGCCGACCATGATCGCCAGGAGCATCACCGAGTAATAGGTTGGCTTCTAGATTGATCGAGCATACATTAACCACATGACAGGTCAAGGAGCTTTTAAAGATGTTTCAAGGAATGAGTCCCCAGGATTCAAACTATGTTCCGAAGCTCAAAGAGATCTGGACTCTTCTCTCCAAGCACATCGAGGAGGAGGAAGGTGAAGACCTACCAGCGCTGGAACAAGCGCTCAAGGCCGAGGATGGGCAGTCCGAGTCCATGTCAAGCAGCTTCAGCCGCACAAAGATGTTTGTGCCAACGCGCAGCCATCCCAGCGCGGGAGAGAATCCGCCATTCGAGACTGTGATGGGTCTGATGGCGGCACCCATGGACCGGCTTGCCGACATGTTCCGGAAGTTCCCAGATCAGAGCAAGGTTTGAAGGCGTTGAGTGAGGCAGGGAAAGAGGAATGGGTTGGGAGGTTTTTGGTCCAATTATTTTGGAATATCACGTCTATTCTCACGATGTTTGTGGCTCATGGTGGTGGAAGTGCAAGGAGCGGGTCGACAACGTCGCCGCACCAAGACTACGCAAGCACGACAAGACATGAACAAGTGATCCGTCCGTAAGGTCATCAGATTTTGATTTGTTCGAGGGGTAAATACTGAGTATGATGTCTGCTCGCTTATCTAAGATATAGAGAAGGAAACTAATCATTCTTACGATGATATCGTCGTTATGGTGATCTCGCGAAAACTCCCCTAGATTGAGGGCTCCGAGAGGCTGGACTTTCCCTCAGCTGCCCTTTTCCTAGCTACGCACAACCAGGCTAGTTCTGAAAAGGCCGTGGAAATGCAGCGCGTGAGAATCGCTAATGACATCCCTTTGACGACTCTGGAGTGTGGTCAGATCCACGGCATGGCTGACGAGCCGAGCTGCGGACTGCTCGAGAGCCGCGAACGGTGTCTCACTGAACCATCCACCAGTACCTTTGCCGCTCAGGGTGTTTTTAAGTATATTGCATGGGGATTCGTTGCAGAGCGTATGGGATATCTCCATCGGCGGGCAATTGAGAACCGTGGAGTTGTAGAGCGGACACAGCATATGATATATGCCTTGAAGGAGCTCCGTCGTCATGTGATAGGATAGTTGTCTAGTAGCAGTATGGAAACAAAGCAAGAGATTGTTCCTTCTATCGATTCCCCTTTTCACGTGCTTGAAAAACTAGGCACTAGCTGGCGGAAGGTAAGCGAGAAAGCACTGAGGAGAGGGCAAATGTTTGTATTCGATATCTTCAAGCCCAGCCCCCAAGGCACATTTGAACCCCTGGCATTCCACATCCTTTGATTAATACTTCCAGCGTACAAAATCAACTTGAGAGTACTGTAGACTATGCTACACGCTTCACTGCAACGCAATCACATCTATCTCGATGGAGGCACCGGCTGGTAGTCTCGCGGATTCAGAAGCTGTGCGGATAGAAAGATGGGGGAAATGATTGACGTATAAATTATTCACCTCTTTCAAGTCAGCCCACTGCAGAATGAAATACAGAAATAATGTCAATTATGCTATATTGAGCGTGAATGGAACACGTTAGCGTTAACGGGGTCGATGGTGGCTTTGTTACGAGTGAGTAAAGGCCGGAATCGCGTTCCGCTTGTGCTATTGTCTTAGCGAACCTACGGAACTATATTCCGATTGGCTCAATAATAGGGTTGAAGCTCTGAAGATAATACAAGACCTATCCCATCAGTGGTCTTAAGGCTCTAAGTAGGTCACGACGGGGGGTTGGGGCTAATTAAAATGCATTAAATGAAAGGTACTTAGCGCCGCACCTAAATTATATGATGATAGAAGTCCTAATAATTTTAACTATTATAAATCGCGATATTATATAAGCGGCAGCTATACTAAGTCTACTTATGCTAGTTATTGCCGCTGAGCTCCCTAAGAGGCCTTATTTTCCTACCTCTTGACCTTACCTGCCCCTGCTAAAAGCCCTTATAAGCTAGGTAGCTTAACTTTACCTTGCGATTAATATGATTAACCTCTCGATTAATATAATTACGCTATAAATCAGGGCTTTAGAGATTACTCTCGTCGCCCGCGCGGTAATATTGCTATGACTAACTTTTCTAGCTATAAGCGTTAAATAACTCATTATAAATATACTCTCGCTACTCTCTCTAAGTTATAAATCGCTTCTAGCTCGGCTAAGGACCTCGTAGCTAAATAATATAGCTATTTATAAGTATAATATTAAGGAGGAAAGTCTAATAGAGAGCCTACTAAGGGCCGCGGCGCAGGGGATAATCATAAGCATAATATAACCTTAACTAATCGCCTCGATTAATATAATTCATTTTATTATTATAGCCGGCGGTAACCTTAGGGATAGAGATATCCCTAATAGCCTTATCGCCGAAGAAGCGGCATATCTATTAGGCTTTAGGCTTCTTAGAGGTAGGCTTTTTTTTATAGCATTTAATACGCTCTTAGCCGGAAAAAATAATAGTAAAAAAGAGGATAAGGCAATTATCTTTTTAAGCGATTTAATTAATCTTATGAGATAATAGAAAGATAAATTAATAAGGGATTTATATAGAAAAGTATCTTAGTATAATATTATATTATTAGGCGTAGGGATAACCTTAATCTAGTTAAAGTTATAGCTAGTACTAAGCTATTTATCTCCCTTAAGATCATAAATAAGCTCCTTATAAATACTATTATTAAGTCGAGCTATACTTATAGCTCTGTGGCTATATATATAGAGGCTATGGAAGAGATTTATAGATGAAAAGAGGTTATTAATAAAGATATAATATATCACTTTTAGTAATATATTTACTAAGGCTATAATAATACTTTAGGTTAAATTTAATAAGATAAGTTTATTTATAGTATCTCCCTTTATATAGCGGGTATAATAATACTTTATAAGAGGAAGCTTAATATTAATAGCATTATATTATGCGCTTATAATATATTAGAACTAGTAAATAAAAAAGCTATATTATATAATAACCTAGATCTTAAAGCCTCGAGGAATAGGCTTACCCTTAATAACTATTATATTATTAGACCTGCCTATATAGCGGATTATATATTTATCTATAGCGAGATAAGAGCCCGGGATAAAGATCTCTATCGACGTAGCTTATATATAGTTAGACTACTTATTATAAGCTTAAAATACCTTTAGAAGAGGCATAGTCTTATCTATCTTAGTATAGTCAAAGGGGCGAAGATAGTAATAAAGGATATAAAACTTTTAATAAGGTATAAACTTAATAATAAAATATAAAAGGTATTATTCCCCTAGCTTTAAAGTACCTTAATAACTTTAAATAGTCCTTTCCTTATATATACCTATATAAATTAGTACTATAAGCTATATATATACTTTTATAATAGAGGTCCCTTATTAAGCTTATAGCCTTATATTTTTTATTATTAGGTGTTTTTAGCTATTAATAATATTATTTTCCTTAAGCCACGAGAGCTAACTTTAAGTATATTAGACCTATCTCTTAATAAAGGAAATAAAAAGGAAAAGCTAGAATAGCTATAGCGGCATTAGCGGCGGTATATTAATATGAAATTTATATATTTCTACGGGGAAAGATTTAAAGTTAGTGCCGCGGTCCTTTTCGGCCGGAAAAATAGCCACCTAGGTAAGGTTATTAGGGTGCATTTAGTAGCTATGATCTTCCTTAATAAAGCTCTTATTATCATAGGCATTAAGGGCCTATGCCTCTTATGGAATTAATAGGGAATTTATCGTTGACTTGAAAATGATTTTTATAGTGTTTTGGCTGTGATAGCTTTATTGAGCTAACTTTTCGTACCCCGCTTATACTAAGGCTATTATGTGTTTAATATGGGGTGAGGTATGGCTTGGAGCCTTAAGACCACTGATGGGATAAGAATTACATAAATACTTATTAAAAGGTGAGGATATAAAAGAGAGGTTATTTTTCTTTATAAAGGTATTTTTTATATATATTCTAAAATATTTTATTTATAACTTTTTTTTTAAATTATATTTTCTTATTTCTTATTAGCTTATTTAGACTTTTATTTATTAAAGCTGATCTTAGTTTTTAGCTAGAGATACTCATATAGCAATACAAGTACTTTAGCTATGCCTCGTCGACTCTCCGCCAATAGCCGCCTAATCCCGCAATTCCTCAGAGTTCTTGTCGCAGTCAGGTCCGGTCTCCGAGGAAGCCGGCAGTCTAGTGTACATGGGCTAACACCTGTCAACCGGACCCCCATACCACGGACATTTGCTGAGATATCTTTCTATCTCTGGAGAATAACGGTCCATACCGGATGTAAAATGCTCCCGAGGTGTATGGTACCAAACTCATGAAAAGGAATGATGTGCATGTTGAATAATCAAGCGCGCGTTGGTCAAGTGAAATGTACATATGACAAATCCAGAACCCCACGTAGGTGATTGAAGCACATAGAATCTGTCACAGATCCCATTGTACTATATAAAGGTCTTTGTCTACACTCAGCCATGATATTCCTTCAGTCAAGGATTCTGGCTTGTCAACATCGACGCATCTGGAGCCACACTTCTCCGCTACATCTTTACAATGGCGGTCATCGCAGTCGCGGGCGGCACCGGCAGCATCGGCCGATCAATTGTGGAAGCAGTTGTTGAAGCCGGGAACTTTGAAGTCATCGTTCTCAGTCGAAAGGTGCGTGACGTGGGTGGGCTTAGCAAGATGTCACGCTAACGGGCTTCTTCTTTCTGATTCAGGCCGATCCAGAGCTGGAAAGATTATTGGGTGCACGCATCCTGGCCATCGATTACTCCGACACCGCATCTCTCACCAGGCTGTTTGAAGACGAAAATGTCGATACGGTGCTTTCAGCGCTGAGCGTCTCGACGCCCCTTGAATACGAGAGCAACTTAATCCAAGCTGCTGACAAGTCCAAAGTTACCCGCAGGTTCATCCCGAGTGGCTTTGGCGCCAAGTATGGACCTGAGTATGCATCCCTCACGTCGGGTTTTGCCCGACAATAGAACATGTTGAAGCTGATGGGACCTTCTAGACAGAAGTTCTTCGCCTTGGCTGCACCAAAAATCGCGGCCGAAGAAGCCCTCGAGAAAACACAGCTCCAATGGGCCATCATCTGCAACGGCTTCTTCCTCGATTACTGGGGTATGCCTAAGGTGAAGTCCTACCTGGGCCCTTCGGTCCTGGTACTTGATCTGCCAGCCAAGAAGGCTGCCATTCCAGGCTTGGGTGACACTCCAGTTGTATTCACATACTCTGGTGATGTTGCTAAGTTTACAGCCGCCATTCTTACCCTTGATAAGTGGGAGAAGGCATCGTATGTGATTGGAGACAAGGTTACTTGGAACGAGTTTGTCGCTACTGCTGAGGAAGTTCTTGGTGAGTTGATATGTAACACATGAGTCTCCACATCCTGCGGGCCATTATCCCATTGTGGTTTACTCTCAAATAATTGTATCATGGGAGCTAACAAACTTCTTTAGCCGAGAAAATCGACACTGTCCATGATTCAGTCGAACTGCTCAAGTCTGGTCAAATCACCGAGCTTCCAAGCCAGGTACCAGCTTATGCATTATTGCCCAAGGAAGCCTTCCAAGGCATGTGTGCCACTTTCGGGCTCTTCTTTGAACAGGGACTCCTGGACTTTCAGCAAGAGACGGCTGTTAATCGCCTGTTCCCAGACATCAAGACAGAATCTGTCAAGGACATGCTGGAGCTTGGTTGGAAGAATTAGGCAATGGAGATCAGATTAAGTTGAAGAGAACCCTACGTTCACTGCCCTCTGCAGGAGGAGAACAGTACTTGATATGATGATCAACTCATCCCCACTAACAATCTGGTTTATTTTTCTGATAGACCTCGTGAAGCAAGCTCTATCATGGCCGCGATATAAGTAGGTGCTCTTATTAATTAAGCTAGAAATACTTTACACAACCTCATCTTTGCAGCACTTGATGCCGCACTGACTGTATTTGTATACCCGGTACTGCCAGGTTGGCTCTTCTGGCGTAATTCTTCATCCAAGAGAAACTTGATCTTCATCCAGGCATCGTGTAACAAGGCCCCCAAGATTCATAGTTAAGGAAAAGTCCTTAAAAGCCAAAATAAAGGTGATCTTAGATCTAGGGGAGTTTGGCTAGCTTCCGAACCAGTCGTTGACGAGGCGACAATTCTCGAGTGTGAAGGGCTACGACTACAGGATTGAATTCTCTGCTGGCATACTTGGTCCACAAATCTACATGCGTAACCCTGACCAGTTACGCCGGCCTCCTCGGAGCCCGGGCTGCATGACGCGCGCGCTCTATTAATAATTACCACTGGCACCAAAGCAGGGGCAGCTAACCTTATTCTCAGGTAAATTGAGCCGACGACTGAATCTGAATGAGGTAGTGAAACCCCAGTCCTTGCGATTCCTGTATCGGTTTCGGTTTCGGTTTCGGCCTGTGTCCTTAATTTCAAGATCAATTCTTCAACGCACTAGGCTGTTCAAGCGATGTAGAAGAGGTCTCACTATTTGACTTGGGATGAGAAACCAGATCGTAGCTGGTGGTGATTTTAGATGCAATAATGGCGAGTCAGGGGTTTTGATGCCGTCATATGTTGATAACTGTGTCTTTTGTTATTGCAGATGATAAATGCTTTATGACTACTGCTCCCTTATATTCTGGAGGGCTTCCAACTTTTACATAATACCTTGTGTATGGCTGAGAACAAGGCCGTGGTCACCGCTCAGGACCTGTTCCAGGACCCCTAGTAGGGATAGACCCCCCCACTTATAGCTGTCTCGGTTAATGAGATTGTCGTAGGTACCAAGCAGAAGATCTAATTTCCCAGGTCGTTCACCATGTGACATTCTGAAACGTGAAAGGCCCATGACGACCACGGCTTCCAGAGGGTATTCACCCTTCAGTGCTTTGAATTTATGTCTCAGCCGATTTCTCAAGGGGGATTGAGTCTCATTTCAGTCGTCACTTTACCAAGACGGCAAGCATTCATTCCGGCATAAAGCCAGAACAAAAGATGAAACACACCATGATGCCAAGATCCGTGGTGGGGACTATGGTTGCCTGAATAAAGTAGTTAGCGAGCGCTCCTGTGAACTCTCCAAGTATGAGTGTAAGAATCCCATCTTATCCGAACCAGATCGAGGAATTGACCGAGTGGGATGGGCTCTGTTCCTGGGAGTGGGATATCATCGGAGGCAATCTGACGCCGGCGTTCATGTTAAAGCGGAGTTGGATCATCTGAGTTTGGGCGATGGCGGCAGATTTCCAATCATGGGGATCAAACTGGATTTCTAATTGTCAGAATTAGAAATGCATAAGAAGCATCGACTGCGAAATACAGACACCGGCCTCCTAGGAGCCCGACTACCACGGGGCATTCCAGCTTCGAGTTTACGCTGCTCTGTTCTCATCCTTTGTTGTTGTTCCTAGAGGGATAGTTATTATCAGCTCGTTCACATATAATATCTCATCCTGTCCTCTTACATGAGGTAGTCCATGCCTAGCAGTATTCACGAGTAGTACCTGGACAAGTCTCTTTTGTTTTCGCAATTCAAGTTTGACCATCATCTTCTCTTTTTACAATGGCTACATTCAAGAGAGTTGCTCTTCTAGGAGTAAGTCTTAATCTGGCTGCTTATACTGTAATCATACTGAATCTCGTCCAGAAAGGTCTTTTGGGCTCTGCCGTCCTTGAGGAACTCGTCAACAGTGACTTTGACGTAACTGTCTTCAGCCGCAGCCCCCCATCCGGAGAGACGCTTCCCTCGGGCGTCGCTGTCAAGCAGGTTGACTACACCTCCAAGGAAAGCCTTGTTGCGGCCCTGAAATGTCATGACGTTGCCATCTCAACTCTTGGACCCCAGGCCACTCTCAGTCAGACCACCATAATTGACGCTTGTATCTCTGCTGGAGTCATACGTTATGTACCCTCTGATTTCGGCTCATCGACGACCGACCCAGAAGCACGAGGGTTCCCTGTATACGGGCCTCTAGTCCGTATCCAGGACTGTCTGAAGGAGAAGGCCCAATCGGGAGAGCTGGAGTATACTATATTCTCAATCGGCATGTTTCTAGACTTTGTCATCAATACTCCGGCCATTATCGATCCAGATACGCACACGGCCCAGATTTACGACAAGGGAGATGTACCGTTCAGCACAACAAGTGTGGCGAGCATCGGTAAAGCCGTAGCTGGTGCCTTGAAGAACCCCGTCGCAACAAGAAATAAGAACCTTTTCATTCACGATGCTCTCATAACCCAGGCCAAGGTTCTGGCACTTGCGAAGGAAGCCTCCCCGCCTGGGACGAAGTGGACCGAGACTTCCATCGATGCCAAAGCAGAGTTGGAGAGAGCCTTGAAGCAGTCAATCGAGAATCCCATGGATATTGAGGCTCTGATGCCCTTGCTCAAGGCTACCCTCCTCACCGGCGTGTATAATAGTGGATACAAGGAGGTTGACAACGAGCTTGTGGGCCTGCCTCTGATGACGGACGAGAAACTGAAAAATTTATTTTCCCTCAGGTATCATGGGAAAGCTTGATTGTCGGAGTAGACTAGAATTTCTGGTAGTCAAGGTACTACTTCAAAAGTTGTGTGGTTTCATCCATTATCGGGATTATATTCGAATAAGTGTTGAGCTTCCAGCTCGTGACGACGCCCATTCCAATGCCTCAGGGACACATTTGGCGGGTAGAGTCTCGAAATGGCGGTCCTCCATTAGAATGTTCATATCAGACTAGGAACTTGAAGAATATGAAACGAACAGCTGGGTATCCGAGACCGTATGTGCAGTTTGCCATTATTGTCGGGATGGATGGCTTTCAGCTGCGTCATTTCTAAACCTACCCTGCGTTTGCTGCTACGCCTGCATATTCTCCTTCACCCCGACCCCAGCCAGCCTCCTTTCCTCGACGAATCACATGCAAACACATTTCTACTCAACGCCTTTCTCTTTCCATACTTGAGCGACAGAGTACATGTGGCAGGGGTTTCAATGTTAAACATTGGGCCATTTGCCTGCATCTTGCCACTGCAATTGGCTGCTGGCATTGCCACGGCGGGCAAGGTATTATCTATGGCTAGAAGGCCAACAGTGAACATACCTTTTCTTCGGTAGCTTTGCTGTGGCAAAGCGAAGTACTCTGTTAAACATGTAATGCCCCAGCAATCTGTACTAGGAGCCGCTCACCGCAACATACGATCCGGACGTAGCCTCTAAAATCCGCGACGCTAGAATCGGTTAGATAACCAAGGCATGTTGTAATCTCAATGTTTTCGAGTGGGGCGGCCTCCTTGGAGACCGAAACCTTGATGCGAGTTGCCGATGGCGGCCCCGTAAAGAGACCAGACTCAGTCAGGGGTCCACATGCTAGGAGGCGCACGTCTCTGTTGTTGTTATTTCCGAAACATGACGGCTTACCAAGACGCGATGCGGCGTGGTTACACGATGTGCCCAGTCAGCAAGACAAAGCTTCATCCGTATGTTTAACAGCACGACATGTTCGGTCGTCTTGGACTATAGATAGTTTCTCCCTCCCATATATTCACCGTTGGAAGAACCCCAACAAGCACCCCAGATATCAACAATCGTATTCATTTATTTCATCTTCCCATCTCCATGCAAGCCCATCTATCTTCAAGTCAGGAAAAGAAGCCATATTCACGGCTCATCTTGAAAGGAGGCACTGTACTCTTGCATGATGCCGGTGACCATGTCCGGGCAGTGCAAAAAGACATTCTCATTGAGAATAATCGAATTTCCAAAATATGTTCAATCATTGATGACTCCGCTGATGCCGACATCATCAACTGTCACATGAAGATTGTCTCTCCTGGATTCGTCGATACGCACCACCATCTTTGGCAAACCCAGCTAAAGGGGAGGCATGGCGACGAAGTCTTGCTTGAGTACATGGCTTCAGGAAACTTACAGTCTTCTAACTATACCAAAGAAGATATATACTGGGGCCAGCTTGGGGGCTGCCTCGAGGCAATCAATGCCGGAAGCACAACTGTCGTTGATCATTCGCACATCAACTGTTTTCCTGGTGCTGGTAAGTCAAGATTCCTAGAAGAAACATATGTTATACAGTAGTTAGACTAATACTCAGTTAGCATCAACGGCTATCTCAGCTACTGTGTCCTCTGGGTTGCGTTCCATTTATGGATACTGTCCAACTCCTAGAGTCGCTTCCTGGTCGCCGTTTGCACTTGCTGAAGACGTTCTCGCCCCCTGGGTTATGGAGAACCTGGAGGATCTGGCCCAGAGAGCACCTTTTGGTCATGGCCGCGTTACCATGGGACTGGCGTTTGACCAGTGGTTTTTGCCACCATCTGTCATCCAAGACGTCTTCCAACGCGCCAAGGAAGCCGGTATTAAGCTGGCAACCACTCACGCGATCCGCAATGCGCAGATTGGGATGACTGACCTTGTTGAGCTGGTCAAGGGACTCGGACTACTTGATTCTGGCATGTTGTTCAGTCATGCCAATGGCTTGTCTGCGGGAAGCATTCAAGCCATAGCAGATGCCGGAGCGCACATCAGTAGTACCCCTTCAGCCGAGATGCAGATGGCTGCCGGGTATCCGGTATGCCTCGATGACGACCTTCCCCACGCACAGAAGCAGTCAAGTTTGGGCATTGACTGCCATAGCAACCAAGCCTCAAGCATTGTCTACGAAATGAGATTGGCCTTGCAGGCATCAAGAGCGAGGCGCAACCAGAAGAGTATTGATCAAGGAAAGGCTCCCAGACACACCTCGAGTACCGTGGAAGACGCTTTCAATCTGGGAACGATTCAGGGCGCCAGAGCGATTGGGATGGAGGATAAGATTGGCAGCATCGCAGAGGGCAAGTTGGCTGATTTGGTCATCTTTGACGCCAATACCCCTGAAATGCTGTGTGCGGCCGAGCAAGATCCGGTAGCGGCAATCGTTTTGCACAGTAGCGTCGGCAATGTAGAAATGGTCATTGTGGATGGCATCGTAAGAAAACGGGGCAAGCTACTGGATGTGGTAGTAGACGAGGAAATGAAGTCTACTGTTGCAGGGAAGAACTCTCTGCAGTGGACCGAGGTTGCCAATGCAATGAGGAGGTCGAGAAAGGAGCTGCTGGAGCGCGAGGCTGAGGACCAGGATCTTGATGAGGTTAAACGGGGGGTGATCCGCAGCTTCTACGTTGACGAGTCTAAGCTGGTGGGTTGATCTCGGGGCACCTAAGTAAGTGGTTTCGAGTCATGTTATAGGATGTGTGTAATACATGTCTCTTTTCTATTTAGATGTATATCTATCCGCTGCTGAACAAGCAACATGTCCCTGATGAACCTTGTCCCAATCATGAGCAAATGGACGCTAAAACAATATCCCTTGTAGATGTCGCTGCCATGGCCCTTGCAACTTCCTAGAGTGTCTGAATGTGGCGTGTCTCTGGCAGTTTGCTGAGCATGAAAGGCTCTGCTTCCTATCCATACCTTTGAACGGAATCCGAAATGCACGAACCAAGCAAGCTACCCTGAGTTGAGTAGGCAATACACGAAATAAAACTTTTCATTTGTTAATCAATGAGTTTACCCAAGACTATACATCTCATAGTCATCGCCCTGAATGGTAGTTACGTGGTCACCCCTCAGCTAGGTAGTTAAACTAAGGCAAGATGGCAAGCCTCGGAAACTTGACCCATGCATTATTGTTGAGAAAATCAGTTCCCATCATACAGTTCTCAGCCCCACACGCCCGGCTCAATCAGACATGCCACTCCATTGCTTGACGAGACCCTCCAGGCATTCTTTCAACGTAGCCCAGCGTGGCACACTGATCAGTCGCAAAACCTCACCAGATCTCTTGTTCGGCACCTCTGTCCGATCAGGCTTTGTGTCAGCAACATCGTTTCGGAACTTTTTCCCTGGGGACGTGTTTCGGAAGATGCTCAAGATGTCGTTAATTGTGAACCTCGCCGCGTACGCAAAGAGCCTCTCGGACTTGACATCAGAGAGTAAAAGTGCACCCACATGTAACGTGGACACATTCTTGACCTCGCAGAACCACTCTGTTACTCATGTAAGCACCTCGATCAATGCCAGCTCACCGTCCCATCCGAGATGAACTTACGGGCTGTAAAAGCGTTGGCAACATCGTCAGAGTCATCGCCATCCCAAAGCATTTTCAACACTCGGTTTGCTGCAGAATAGCCTTGCTGTGCCGGACACAAGGATTGGCCGAAACAAGGACTCGGAATAACTAACAGAGTTGAGTCAATAACATCTGGGTATATGGACCAACAGAGCATATACTGACCGACATTCAAAGCAAACTCGGGGCTTGTTTCACCGTACCACCTCCAGAGCTCTTGTTCAGCCTTGGTTTTTCCAGCAGCATAGACAGTGTGCCCTCCAACAACCCCCCCTGGGAGATTCTTGGAATAGGCAAGAGCCATCACTTGGTCATTAAATGTGTCTTGAGTTAGCGTTCGGGTTGTACCCGGTTCGGGACCCGTTACGGCGCTGGAAGAGGAAGTATAGACAAATCGCCGACATGTATGAGAATTGGCCGCTGATCTGGCAACTTCCATGGCAGTTGCAATGATGCGTGGAATGACTACGTCCGGATTCAGTTCCAGGCTCGTGTCAGCCGCTACGTGAACGACCCCGTACGCCCCTGAGATGCGACAACTTTAGCCACGCCCACTATCAAAAGTATACCGGGCCCAATAAGGGGAGAGCCTACCAGATACGGCGTCGTCGCAACTTCTAGGCACCGTCATGTCTGGAACTTGAGCGAGCTCGAACACCTCAGGGCCGTATTTCTCTTCAAAGTAGTTGACTAGCCATGCGCCTCGTTCCTTGTTACGCACGATCCCACGCACTCGGTAGCCCAGATGGAGCAACTGATCGCAGATGTGGCTTCCCATAAAGCCATTGGCGCCAGAGACTGCAATGAGCTCTCCAGCCGGGATAGCGATTTGAGATGGCTTGAGGTTTTCAAGAGTCGGCGACATGTTGACTTTTGCGACGATGTTGGAGGCGACAAACTGGCAAGTCCTCACCCTTGATTGACCTTGGTTTGTCTGCCTTCTTTTATCTATACATTGGGCCTGGAAAATTGCCCTAGGCATGGGATGGAGCATTGCAGCCGGCCTCCTCGGGAGCCGGCACTTTGACCCTTGGCAACTACCGGTGTGCAGGTTCTCGGGATATTTAGTGTCGAATGTTTCATAATTTTCCCTTCCAAGCAAATAATTCGAAAGATATTGAGCTAATTACGTCATTGTCACTGGCACACGATAGAATCTCTTGTCTCGGGCTCCACGGAAACCGATCTCTACGTCCGTAGTCAACCGAGGATCCCGAGTAAGGCATCCCTGTCTAAACTTGAGACATTAAAACTCCCGCGTGTTCCTCTTCTTGGATATAGTTGTGAGCCAATAATTCCCATCGTTTCTGTCCAACGCTCTCGATATGTCTGTAGCCATCGCCGGAGGGTTTGGTGGCCTGGGCCGTGCCATTGTCGAGGCTGTACTTGCTCAAGGCAAGCACGGCGTTGTTATTCTAACAAGAAAGGTGAGACTTGAATCGATCGTCCCAGGAAGTGGAACCTAATCAGCAACGCAGGCGCGAGAAAACCCGTTCCCGGCCGCCCGGGTCGAGGTTGTGGACTACTCAAACGTTAACGGGCTCACCTCAGTACTGGAGAAGAATGCCGTGCACACAGTGATCTCGGTTGTCAACAATATCACTGGTGACAACAGCTCCGAGGTCAACCTGATAAACGCTGCCAAGATGTCCAAAGTGACCAAGCGTTTCATCCCCAGCTATTTTGGCGCCCGTTACTCCCCAGAGTATGCAGATTTCTTACCCTGTTTTGTCTGAGATACATGGATTATATAGCTCACCAAGTCCTCACTCTTTGATAGGCAATATGAATCTTTCCCGCCAGCAATGGCTAAGAAGGAAGCACAGGCCCACCTAGTCTCGTCAGGCCTTGAATGGACAACGGTGTACAACGGGTACTTTCTAGACTACTTCGGGACCCCAAAGGTCAAATCTTATGTTGACGACATTGGCTTATTTATTGACATGGCCGCCAACGCCGCCGTGATCCCTGGATCCGGCAAGATTCCAGTCGTTTTCACGCACACTTTTGATGTTGCCAAGTTCGTAGCGGCCGCGCTCGACCTACCCAAGTGGACCGAGGAGTCCTATATTATCGGAGACAAACTCACTTGGGAAGAGATGGTCAAGGTTGCACAGGAAGTCAAGGGTAAGAGCTGATAGTTTTCAACATCTATTCGATCTAACGATTCTGTGACAGGCGTCAAGTTCCACGTCACCTATGACTCTGTCGAAAAGTTGCAGTCGGGAAAAACGACAGAACTACCGTGTCACCGGAAGTTTTATCATCTCTACCCGCGAGAGCAACTACAGTTCATCTCATCTGCCTTTGGTCTGAACTGCGAGAGAGGTCAGGCCAACTTTGCTCCTGAGCATACACTGAATGAAGAATTCCCCGGCATCAAAGCCAAGACGGTAAGAGAGGTCATGACTGAAGGATGGGGGACCCAGTGATAGCCCCGATGAGCCAAGTACTTGGGGAAGCAGACAAAAATAGAGCCGTTCGCAGCATGTGGAATTGGAACAAAGGCATTGAGCATCTATCTCTTACCAAGTGGAGGAAAGGGACCTGGAGTGTCAAGAAAAAGAAAATGCCGCTCACTAACCAACCAATTGTCCCAGGGTCTCTTTCAGCCTACATGATACTTGTGGAGCTTTGAATTTCTTTCCCGTAAAGCTTCAAATGGATATAGACTTAAGAGCTTTTCTATTATAGCCTCACACAACTCGCATGATCAAAGTGTTCCATACTTCAGGGGCTAGATTCTTGGTAGATGACATGTAAGAGAAAAGCTCAGCTATTGCAATCTAGTCGGTGCCTTACCAAGTATTCAGCCTTTTCGTTCTAACTCTCTAGCTCATACAACTGGTAGTACCAAGTACGATTGATATTTTCCGCCCGCATAAGTCTTGTGGTCCCCTATATTCTCATTATTCGCTGATGCCCCCTTGATACGATCCGTCTCGGGAAGACACATGTCATGACCCGCCACACGTAGCATGATGCCTTCACCAGTTTCAAAGGTCATCCCCATGGGCCACAAGGTGATTTCCAATCTTACGATGGACCCTGGGACAATCAATTTTCGCCGATCGTGTCGGTAGAAGATTTCCTGCTCACTAGAGAGAGTGTCGTCCTTGGTGATGCTGTGCGAGGCTCGTAGGAAACCCTGTGGACCCAAGTATTTTGCTGTGTTGACATTTGGAATATCTTGCATTGGTATTGGGCAGGGTTAGTTCAGATAATCCAAGTGCTCACCGTGCTGCGATATCTTACGGATCTGGACGGCAACGTCGAGATCGTCGAGGTCTTCGCAGGACATCCAAAGGCATACTTTCGCATAGCCCGCTATTTTGGTGTACTTGTCGAAATAAACAGTAAAGTCCTGCGCTGTTGAGCGTTGCCAAGTGAGGGGGCACGGCAAGTGATGACATACCGAGCTAGCATACATGTCGTTGGCTGCGTAGGACACGGAGGATTCTGTTCCCACATGCTGCTCCTGCAATGACATGGTTGATACGTCGAGGTAGAGTCGTCTCAACTGTTGTCGGGACAAGGGCCATTCCGGTTCCGGTCTTTCGCGGATCGTCGATGAGATGCCGCCGCTCACTTCAAACCCCAAGAGAGAAAGTCGTACACGAGGGGTGTCCTTCTCCCAACCATTGTCGATGCCCTTGAGATACCGATCAAAGTACCTCTGAAGATCTCCAACCATCTCTGGCCGGTTGAGATCATACCATTCCTGGGAGGGTGGACTCGAAGCCACTTCTAGGCAGACTTTGCAGTCCAGAATGTATGAAAGGCGCCGCGACTATGAAGCTGAGAGGAGTAGGAGGCGACGACGGACATCGGCACCGTGATGTTCTCGGTGTGGATGTATTTGCTGGCCCAGTATTCGTCGTACAGGGGATGCTTTGGAAGCATCGCCGGCATGTTCTCAACCGTATTTGGGCCGGCAAAGCCAGCCAAGAGAAACTTGTGAAGAGCCGGGTTATGCTTCTTGCCCCCGCGTGCCAGAGTGTCCCTGTAGATGTCGTTACGGGACTCCCAGGGCGCCAGGGCCTTGAGGGCCGGATGCGCCAGGCGGGACGCAAAGTTTATCTGAGAGATGGCCAGCCATGATGTACCAGCCATGTCGATGCATCCATTAGACCACGCCTGCTTCGAGGCCCAGTCAATCGCATTGTAGATGTCTTCAGCCTCTTGCTGGCCCTAGAATACCAGGTCTCCTTCGGAATGCCCAGCACCTCGGGCATCCACGTTAACGATGGCATAACCACGCCGTACCCAGTCGGCAGGGTCGGGGCCTTGAAACTTGTCGTATCCGGACGTCTGATCCAGCCGTAGGCCGGCACGGAAGGGCGCGAGGCTCTCGTATTGCTCTGTGCCAGTTCCAGTCTTTCCACAAGGGCTCCATGGAAGAATGGCAGGCACTTTGTGCTGATGATCCGACTCGACAGGTCGGAAAATATCAGCGTAGAGGATGACGCCATCGCGCAGAGGAATGCCTACGTCTCTCTCATATATGGTATCTGAAAGAAATGGCCGACGCCCAGGAGCGCGCATGTGACCCTTCTTGATGGTTGTCTTTTCGGGCATGAAGCCATGGTAGACGTATGCTTGGTGGTGTTTGGGGTCAGGCAGCTTCTGCCATTCCAGATCCGGGAATTGGAGCTTCAGGTTCTCCGTGGTTGAAGACATTGTGACCTTTGAAAGGTAAAAAAGTATCGAATTCCGCCGGGCTCGAGACTGTTTGCGAGGATCGAAGATGTCGTCTACCTGATTATAGGATTGTTCCACGCCGTGACACGTCTACAGCAACATAGATTAGCAATCCTAACGGGGCAGGTCCCACCGCATCATCTTGTTCGCTTGATTCTCCCACAGGTAAATGAGACCGGACATAAGGAAAAAGTGTCCCGCGCCTTGCATGCATGCGGGACGGGACGTGGGGATTACGGGGCCCCCGCAACAAACCCCGGATCCTAACCCCGACCCGGGTGTGTGTCAAAGGTATGTGTGAACAGAGACGGTGGCATAAGAGAGCGTTGCACATGTCGTCTACTTGAGAGCGACCCAGTGCATTCCTACGCAGCTCACGTCTTGTCTATCTTTCTACAACCATTTTACTAGTCACACCTCTTCAACAGTGCAGCTCACAAATGACATGGATTCCCAACATGCCCTGCTCAAGTCAACAGGTGCTGAGAAGCCGTCGAGCTGGGTGCCACTCCTGGATCAGCCCCTGCACGCTGTTCGCAAGCTGCGCCTCGTCTGTGTCAGTGCTGGCTTTTCTGGCTTGATTCTCGCCCACAAGATCAAGTATGACTTGAAGATGGATGACTTCATCCAGCTCCAGATCTACGAGAAGAGCCCTGATGTCGGTGGTGCTTGGTATGAGAACCGCTACCCAGGGGCAGCCTGGTGAGTGACAGGTCCCCTTCTGCGTCCTGATCCGGCATTTGCTGACCTTTGACTGGTAGTGACGTTCCGGCTCGTGAGTCTTTGTATTACTTTGTCATGGCAGCCCGACTAACCGCCCATCAGCAGATTCCTGTGTTTCCTTTCGAGCCGAACCCAAACTGGACTTCCTTTTACGCATGTGGACCCGAGATCTGGCGGTACATGAAGGACACCTCTGTCAAGTGAGGTCTGGAGCAGTTCGTCAAGTTCAACGCCAGGGTCACAGATTCTATCTGGGATGAGGACAGCGGCAAGTGGAAATTGAGCATCAACCAGCTGGGAAACGTGATTGAGGACGAATGTGACATCTTTGTCAATGCATCTGGTTTTCTCAAGTAAGATGTTACCAATTCCCCTTACACGAAAAAAACTCGTTTAGTTTCTTCTAGCTGATGTCTCCTAGCAAGTGGTCGTGGCCTAATATCTCGAGACTCCACGACTTCAAGGGGAAGCTTCTACACACTGCAAACTGGTAAGTTGACAGCACAAAAGGATCAACCATATAGTTCCTGAAAACTTAACTCAGAGAGCAGGGATACAACCTATGATTGGACGGGCAAAAGTGTTGCTGTGATTGGCAACGGTTCGTCAGCCATTCAGCTGGTACCACATGTGCAAAAGACTGCCAAGAGGGTGGTCAACTACGTCCGAAATCCCACTTGGGTAGCAACCAACTACCTTGAAGATTACGCCAACGGAAATCACCATTACTCTGAAAAGCAGAGGAAGAACTTTCGGGAGAATCCGGAGTTGCTCTTCAAGCTGCGGAAGACGCTGGAACATGCGTATGCCTGATTCACAACCCTTCCTGATACAACAGCTCTAATTTTACAACCCGCGCATGTTTAACCAGTACTTCCTGGCGGCGCTTGACGGAACTCCCGAGCAAAAGGCGCTTGATGCGAGCATCCGGAAAACCATGGAGAGGCGGATCGGGAACGACCCCGAGCTGATCAAGCGCTTCGAGCCAAAGTTCAAAGTAGGCTGCCGTCGTCTGACCCCTGGCGACGGCTACCTCGAGGCCCTGCAGCAGGAAAACGCCAAAACCGTCTGGACCCCTATCACCAAGATTACCGAGAAGGGCATCCTGACGGCAGATGGTGAAGAGGAGTATGATCTGATCGTCACAGCCACCGGGTTTGATGTGAGCTTTCGACCATCGTGGAATCTGGTCGGACGAAACGGCGCCTCGCTGGCAAAGGACTGGGAAAGCGAGCCTGAGAGTTACTTTGGACTCTGCGCTCCAGACCACCCCAACTACTTCATCTACGCGGGCCCAAACGCCCCGGTCGCGCATGGTGTCTTGACGAGCCCCCTGGATGTCATGACTGCCTACATCCTGAAGTGGTGCCGCAAGGTAGCCATCGGGGATATCAAGTAAGTTGCAGCAGTCCCCCACCCATAACGCTCTCGGGTGTTCTGATTTGGATGTCTCAGGTCCATCTCGGTGAAGTCAGAGGTGATGAATGACCTCGGTGTCTGGTCGCAGGAGCTCCTCTCGAAGACTGTCTGGGCCGACAATTCTACTAGTTGGTACAAAAATGGGAAAGCTACAGGCAAGATTACTGCGCTTCACCCAGGCAGCGTCACCCATTATCGAGGTAAGGAGTTCAAGTTTTACTGGCTATTTGTTCTATAAACTCCCTCGTCCGTCTCTCCATATACCATGTATATAATTAATGATGCAAACTTTTGTGAGATGCCCGAGTGACCAATCCGCTTCAGCAAGTCATGCAGGTCGCAGAGTGTCATACAATCCAGACGTGTGGGCCTGGTGTGCTTAAATCCTTGCGCCTCGAGGAGTAGCTTCTGGCCGCAGATCCCCAATTTCTTCAGCTCGGGTGCGTCAATCCTTCCTATCGGACCACTATCGGAGTTGTCCTGGCCGAACTCGACATAGGAGTACCAAATAAGGGCGGCACAGAAGAGTGCGCGAGGCATATGGACTGCCGGCTCAGGACCTATCCACATCTTCTCTGCTTTCCGTAGTATCAAGGCCCCGTGAACGGCACATCTACGAGCATCTTGTGACTGGGCCCAGGTCGTGGCATACTCCATGTGTCGTTGTGACGGCCCATGGCCATCTCTCCCCGTGCAAATCTCGAGTTGATTCAAGTCGGTAAGCAACGAAATGTAGGCCAAATGCCATAGAATCCCTAGGCAGAAAGTGTCGGTATCCATAGCTAATGCAGAATCAATGTAGTCATCATGAAACCGGAGTAGTGCCATCTCACGATCGTGGGCGGTTTCAGACAAAGTACCTAACTCTCTTGACTCGAGAATCAATGCACTGATGCCTTCCAATTCGCAGTAGATCGTGAATATCTGTGGCTTTTGGATGCCAGAGTCTATGGGCGACGGTATCATGACGTTGCTCAGATTACTTGACGGGGAACCTTGTGAGGCATTCGTCCTGATTAAGGCATTGGCCGACATCCTTTTCCAGTCCCCAGCTGTAGGGGCCACCCAGAGATCATCAGAACACAGTGGAGGGAGCTTGGATGCAGAATGTCTCAGGAGGGGCTCGGTATTGAACAGCGCCGAGTACTCGGCATCGTGGATGTAAAGTGCCGTGGCAACTCTAAGATGCGTTAACAATCCGAGAACCTCGGCTGGCACTTTCGTGTTCAAACTGACCTAGCTAGCTCCTCCCGTGTTGCCCAGCTTTTCCATGCTTTATCTAGGTCATGTTCAGAAGCCTCGAGCGGCGCTTGCAAGGGCATATTTGGGAATATACCGCATCTTCTTGCCCACTATGGTTTTTGGGTTTTCAGTCAGCCATCACATAAACACATACCGGCGAACTCTAGCCCAATTCACGGGGTACTGATCGTAATCACAGTACCGTGTAATCCCTGTACCTGCAAGAGGTCCCTTGGTCGCTATCAGTGTTGGAAAAACGGCCGAGGAGGAAAGAGGCAGCGAGGAGTTGTCACGTACTCCAGATAACATTCCAACGGTCTGGCTGATCACGCCAGCCTGTGTCATTGCCAAACCTTCTAGCTTGCTTCTCGTCAAGACGGTCTCCCACTTGAGACAGTCAGAGATGGAACGTCGACAAGGCTAACAGAGGGACGCACCGAAGCCATGATGGCCTTGTTTAGCTGCTCAAAGATTCTCTGTCCATAGCGCATAGCATGGGGAGCTCCCAGGAAGAGACTTCCAAGAGAGCATATTGAAAGGAGTAGCAGCGAGCTTTGAGACGAAGGCCGAAAGGTCGGGTCGTGGATAAGAGGGAAGACGGGGTTGAAGCGGGTAAAGTATGTCTGGATGCAAAGGTTCTAGTTGTGTCAGTCATCCCAGCGATAGAGTTGAAGAAAGGGTTAGGTACCAAGAAATCAGTCGATGGGAGTGGTTCCTGTGGCACACGCGGCATGAGTCTCTGGGACAGATTCTGTCGGCATGTCTCGTCGACCTCGTTCCTTTCACTCACGACATCCGCAGCGGTATTACCTGAATCATGTGAAAGGAGAAATGTGAACCAATGCCGACGAACTGCAGCTTGCCTGGGCGAGCGAGTGTTCTTAGTAGGATGATCCGGGTCGACTTCGTCGGAATGAAGCCGACCAACATTACCCTCGAGCGTCGCATTTAGCATGGAAGAGTGAAAGGCACTCAGATCGAAGTCGGTGCTGGTCAGCCAAGCTTCCAGCTGGTCCAGGTTCAGCAAGGAAGACGTCGTGTTGTCAAGACTGTTGGGGTTGTTGCCGACTAACGAGTCAACGACAGGCCATCCCGCGCTCCCGAGAGGAGATGGAGAAAGCTGTGGGAATTTAATCACATTCGGTTGCGTGGACGAGGCGAGGGGTGATGATTGCTGAATATCTCGGTATGCCATGTGCTCAAAGTCAGGTAGTCGATCATGGTTGTCTCCTCCAGCGTGCATTCCCCGAGGCAAGGCGAGAAGGGCGGCAATAGCATCTTGGGGGCCAATCCAAGACCTCGACCCTGGATCCAAGTTGTGTAGAGGCTGACTCATGGTCCCAACTGTTTCTCCACGCGATGGTTGTCGGCCGGAAGCGCAGTGGCCTCGGGCATGTCGGAGGAGGGTGTCACTGCTAGAGTCAGTCGCCAATCAAGACAGACACGGAGAGGTGTAAGCGAGACTCGGTGGTTTATCCCAAGAGGCGAAGAGGCGAGGGATCCGCGGGGGGGACCACTCCTATATGACTCAAACCAGTGACCAAGCAGTTCGTTATGAACCGCTCAGTCCCGCCACTGCCGACTTGGACATCAGCACTACTCGTAAGCTTCCCTGAGGCACAGCGTGACGGTGGGCTCTAACATGCACAAACAGGATAAACTAGGGACGCCATCATGCTGGGCCGCCTGGGCAAACCTGAGGAGATGGCGTCGATAGCCCTTTTCCTTGCATCCGATGAAGCTTTCTACATCACCGGCGCTGGCCTGATTGCTGATGGGGGGGTGCGCTCCTGGTGAGCTGGAGCGGGTGGTTTCAGCTGGTGAAGCTTCTGTAGACTTGTGAGTAGGTAGAGCCCGCGAAATTCAGCATACCTTGTCGTTGACAGTCTTTTGGGTAACAGCCCGGCAACTATGTATCTAGAGGTGACAGGGAAAGAATTCAAGCCACATGCCTTACCCCAAGCAGTCCATCCCGCACCCAACTCTGCCACAAGTTCAACAATTGGCACAGTACATGCGGCTCCCGAGGTCGTGTGCTTGTTGAAATGTCATGTTTGTTTCCGGCCCTCAGCTGTTTTCAACAAGAGACTGTGTTGGAGACCACGGCAACGTTAAAAGGCGCCGCTCTTGGTGATGAACTCCTTCCACGTGGTCGGCTTATCCTCGAGCACGCTCAAACTCTCCTCCAGGGAAGCTCCATTGTAGTAGCCAGGCTCCTCAACAAACAAGTGATTCTCCAGCATCTCCTCGGCCATGGCCGCGGGCAAAAACGACTTGTACTGCTCTGCCGAAACCTGTACATACTTGGTCTTCTTACCAGTGACCTCCTCAAACTCGGACAGAACTCTCTCGGGGGTGTAGTAGTCGGTGGCGGCGAGGATGTGCTTTCCTTTGAACGACTGGGGGTCTTTGAGCGCGGGCTTGACGAATTTGCCTGGTTGAAACCCCAAGTTAGCTATCACTGATATCTTGCAGCCTTTGGAGACGTGTGCACGTGTGTGTGCATCAAACTCACCCGTGTCAGAGGCCGCATCGAAGAGCGGGAACTTGGCCTTGTCGCCAACTGGGTAAGCCAGAGTGTACGACCCATCCTCCTCCCTACGGAGCATCTGGATATAGTTTGACATGAAGTATCCAGGGAGAACAAATGTCGAGGGGACGCCGGTCGATCGAATGTACTGCTCAATCTTTGCCTTGCCGTCAAAGTGAGGGACATGCGTCAACCGTCCTCCAGTCACCTCGGTGACGTTGAGGAGAGAAGAAAAGATGATGTGCGAGACGCCGACCTCCTTGGCTGCATCAGCCACATTCTTGCCTTGGGTGATCTCCGTGTCCGCATTCATCGACTCCCAGTAGTTGGTAACAAGAAAAACGGTGTGCGATCCAGACAAGGCCTTGACGAGGGAGTCCTTGGAGTTCATGTCGGCCTGGGAGGGTTTGTCGGTCAGCTGACGTACTCTTGGACGCCTGCAAAAGCATCTAGCAATGGGAAGGACAGACCGTTGCCAACTCGACTCCTCTCTCGGCAAGCTTCTGAGAGGCAGGCTTGGCTGGGTCTCTGGTGATGCCCCGAATGCGGAAGTCTTTGGAAAGGGCGTTATCGGCCAAGATGTGGTCGATGACCGATCCACCCTGGTTTCCGGTTGCTCCAAAGACGGTGATGATCCTGGCCATGGTCGCGCTGGTTGTGGTTGATGTGTTGGTTTTGGTCAGTTATTTGATGCGATGATGCACTGGATGTCGAGGCAATGACGGTGAGCGAGTCCTTTATAGGTAGGTCTAGTGAGTACTGTACCTGTGCAAGACTGAGCAGAGCATGACGCTCTGAAAGCATCAAGTTCCTTCTACTGCGTTCCCTGTCGTTAGTCATTGGCCTCCCTCAAATGTCGACCCTTGGTATCCATGGCCATCTCTCGTCATGCCGCGCGCGGCAAGAGTTCTACGTATACGTACTGACAGCGTATCGCCGACGCGTCTGTTACGAAAGTGGGGTTCCTACCAGATGCGGGCTGGAAAAGCCAGCCTATTCGCTCCATTTACCTACTGGGCTTGGCGGTGTGGCTGCAGAAGTGGGTTGCTCGGGGGAAGACGAAATACCGAGCACCGCTTCTGCTGATCCTTTGCTTAGCAAACTCGGCCAAGGACGAAGCACCGAAGGCTCCCCTTCTTTTCTAAGTAGGGATAGGGTAACTAATGAGTTCGGTATATCCCGAGTTCTCACGCCAGATGTCTCACCATTTGAATTGCCGTTTGCTAGGGTGGTTGGGAAGCAATGCACCAGAGGAAAGCCTACCGCAGTGGCTTCTAAACGCGACCAACCTTAGGATGAGGCTACTCCCATCCATCGGGAGAGGTGCGTGTTCCGGACCAAGCCAAAAATCATGCCTGTCACGTATGCCATCAACAAGGCTGGTATCATGTTCAAACAATTAACTACCCTACACTACTATGTGCTATGACTAGGTATGCATTACATGGGGATTCTGTCAATCTCCTCCTTGGTCCAGAATTTTCTCATGTTATCAACACTCAGATCAAGCACCTCTCGGTCTAGGTGTTGCCATAGCACCCCGCCAAAAGAGTCCAAAATCTCTTTGACCTTCACCAGCCGGAAATCCTTCCCGCCCACCAAACAGCTTTTAAAGAGGGCTATTGGAGGCAAACTGGGTTCTCATTTTTTTTTACGGAAATCCCCAGCAGTTTCCTCCACGTTCGTTGAGTGAAAGTGGCCACAAAAGAATCCCGGAGAACTCCGTCTTTGTTGGTTGTACCCATCTGTTTAATGGTTGACGCTAAGTGTAAAGGGGGCATTCTTGGTGGGCGACATACCTCTCCACGTCGCATGGATCAATCCGTGTGGCATAGGGCTGAGACCGGCCCTTCTGCCCAAGAGTAGTGCCGAGGCCGAGCGGGACCGGGGCTGCACAACCAATATGCTGGACATGGAATTTCCGGATGTATGTGGCCAAATTGGTCAAGCCATATTGCATGTTTGCGACAAGGGCGGGTTACGGCTAGCAGGTCCATATACTCACTGTCTTCAAACACGAGCCAATGGGCATACTCTGATTCCGTTGTCCGTTGCTCAGACTCACAGGTGCGTGGATAGTATTCTCGAAATTACTACATGATACTTGTGTAAACTTGAAACTAGGCAGTATCCCCACGTAGAAACCCCATGCCCACCTTCATTCCAAAGAAGCTAACCTCTTTAGAGCTGATCCTCACCAGGCCCGATGGCACCATTAGTGACAGCACTGTTGGTAGCCTTGACGGCGTCGCGGAACTGCTGTCTATCCCAGGCGTTGACCTCTCCCTCGCGCGCGACGACAGGGGTATCGGGGTACATGTCGAGGATCTCCTAGAGGTCCGTTGGGTCCAGTCTCGGGGGACGTAGTCAGGATCACTGGAGGTTGAAGACCTTGCCCAAGGCGGTGTGCGCGAGCAACTGGTCACGGAAGAGAGTAGGATCAAAGTCCCGAGCCAAGTTGTAGAGGCCAACTTGATGGTCGACGGCAATGAGCATCTGAAGAGCGCGGGTTTAGTGGCTCGGCCTTGGGTGTACACATCTTAGAAAGAAGCTGGACTTACCGCATCATCCTTGTCAAGTCTCTCAAAGACATACTCTGTATCAGGGTATCAGCCACACACGATAGTCAATCGCCACCTGGCATGGCTCATCGTCCAAGAGACGGACTCACTGTCTGAATTGGCGGCCATGGTCATGGAGCAAAAGCCGAAAGCAAGGAGCGAGAAGAACTTCATGAAGAAAATCCACGGCCGGTTGAATTGCGTTGTGTGTAGGTAGGTAAGGTTGTGTGTGTTGGAGCACAAAGGTTGAGGTTGCTGAGGACTACTCTACCGATTCTACAGTCACCTTTTATATTTATCAGACGCGCTCATGCCGCTTACTACACTGACAACCGGAGAGAGTCAGAACGCTGGGCTTGCCGAATAATCCCATGATGTTGTGGACAGCGTCTCCGCATCTCTCGCCGCAATGGCCAAACTTGACCGCTCAGCAATGGTGTAATCCCATCAACGGGGAGAGTTTCAGTTGCCATTCCCCTCCATCCAATGGCACAGGAGACGCTTCTTTTTTGGACTGTGCGTTAAGGGATGCCATCTACTTGCTTGATTTCTAGTCCTGGTATCTCTACTTTGGATGTATGCGGCTCCATAACTCCTTGACATAATTTCCTCTCAGAAGGCACTACCTAGTGCTCCAACCTCTTGAGAGGACTCATATATCGAAAAAATCGCCTTGGGAAAGAGAGAGACTGTCATTTGCCTGATCACAGGTCTGCGTAGTGACTCTGAGCTAAGACTCCTCCCTGTACATTGTAAGGAAGCTTAAACTACATCCTCTACCCCTGCCGGAGAAGCTATTCTCAACGAATAGGGCTTCGCATCAATCAACAACAGCACTTTCGGAGATGCAGGCCAAACAGGAAATTTTTCGACCGACGAGAGGCGGCCCCCTTTACCAACAAAGCCGTCACTCATGCATCAAATCAGAGGAACCTGCAGCATTGCATTTTGCAAACACGGGCCAAACCTTTCTGCCAATGAGTTTGTAATGCGGGGGAAACTACGAAAGGTCGGTCAATGCCAAGAACCCCGGCAGCCGCCTTATTCTAATGGGGGTCGGTCCGTCTGGAAACCTCCACTGGGGACACATTTACTGGAATGGCCCTTATCATGACTGAAAGTCGTGATGCTGGCCATTAGTTGATCAAGCTTTATATCCGGTTTTCCGTTCTAGATCTAAGGTTCAAACAAGCGCAGTCGTGCCATCGCTCAGGGCATTAGCAAGGACCAGGGTTCCAGACATGGCAGAATGGAGCCTCCACCCCCAACTTCGAAAAAAAAGGTTTGGGCCCCTTGTGTTGGCGACGGCGCTGAGTAATAAGCGCCATGCCCGGCCTCCGAGGAGACCGGTAGTTCTGGTTATAAGTATGCCCGGCCTCCGAGGAGACCGACGGCGCCAGGTTTTCGCCCATCGACGTCACGATACCTTGAAGCCCTCGGGACGCGCAGGATCTGCTGAACCATGGAAGGATCCCGGGTAACGGCAGTAAGTTGGACTTTGTTGGAAGCATCGCGTGACTAAGACGAGTTGTAGTGTGATTTGTGTCGACTGCGAAAGGTATGCATCGAGGCTTCCATGTGCTCTGGAGGCGGTGTGCATGGCATGGCTTACGAGATGGTAGACTCGGTGTAATAGACCGAGCCCATGTTCTCATTGCCGCCAGCTGGGGCAAGAATGTACTTTCACCGGGGCTGGACAAAAGCCCAAAGAGCCTGGACAAAGGATACAAATCTCCAGACGATAGTAAGTATCTTGCTGTTGATGGGGCGGGCCAAGCCAAGATGACAACGACATTTTTCTAATATGACGCCCTTGGTTGCATCGTTAAATATAGTGAACGAAAGATCGACCAGGTTGAGAACCGTTTAGAGGCTATGGAAGCCTTACTTGCTGAGATCAGATCCTCAATATCTCGGCCTCCTCAACAACGTAGCCTTTCCTTGTCTGCTACCCCTGTCCCCGCTTCGAGTGAAGCTCCCCGCACCATAGGCCACCAAGAGGATATGCTCTTGGCAGTTGATGGGCCATCCTCGCTCATGGCCCAAATTGCCATGGCCAAGCATCTTGCGGAGAACACGATTCGACCCGGCCATTCGGGCCCATCAGACTCACGCATGTCGGAAGCCATTAGGTCCTTGGGCCAAGTTGTGGATTCTAACGCTTCACAAGCTCCTCCCGAAACGCCGGCAAGCTCCAGGGAGATACCATTACCACTCGTAGGTGCCATCAGAGAGGGCCTGAGAATTCTCCAAGGTAAATAGACCCCAAAATCGGATCTTCTCAACGCAATTAACAGTGTCAAGATAAGTCGCATGCAAGTTTCCCTATTCTACGCGGCTTGATGAGCGTAGATTCCTTCAGCAAGCTCTGTCGAGATGTTGTTTTCAGTGTAGACGGCTATTGCGAGAGCGATTTTACCGTTATCGTTGGTGGTCTGTACTATTTGTTCAATGACTGCGTTCTCAATGCGGACAATGCAAGTCAAACAGAACAATATCTCTACAATATGAGACTTTGCAGAGAGGCTCTCTATTCCTCTCTAGTCACAGCGAGCGCCCTGTTACCTGCATGCATGCAGAGTGTGCGAGCTCTCGTTCTGGGTGTGAGTAAACAGTCTCGTCCCTAATTATTGTCTTTGTTCGTCACTAACCTCGTTTGCTAGTCAAGCCATGCTATAGAGACATCTAAACCCTGGGTTGCATGGCGACTGATTGGCTTTGCCGCGCATCTCTGTCTTGCTCTGGGCTACCATGACGGCTCTTCTATGCTCAGAGACGATGAAGAGACCAAGAAGAGCAAGATTCACCTGTTTTGGCTTGTCTACGCCGCCGAAAAAGGCCTTGCCTTGCGTCTTGGCAGGCCGTCCATCATTCGAGATGGAGACATCACTGTCACTGACGATCTGCATGTTCTTTCCTTTCCGGACCTGTGGCCCGAGATACTTGATTTCTGGGTTGAGAATGCAAGAATCCAGGGCCAGATATACGGGCTTCTTTATAGCGATGCGGCGGTCTCCGATCCGCAGAACGATATATCAGTCTCGGCGGAACTACTCCTCGATAAGATGAAGGCCATTGGATCTCGTACACCATATGTAAGAGATATACGGCCTATAGTGGCGATGTGGCTGACAATCAATTATTGCAGTTGTTTGGAGCACGAAGTTCAACGCCCGGAAGACCGCGCATGGAAGAGATGCTGGCATTATCTGACCGAGTAGCCTATTTTACTACTATAACACTCATCTGCCGAGCGAAAACCGCAAGGTCACCGTCCTTTGACATCACTCCGGAGTGTCTGACTTACGCCAGGGCTGCGTTGGAAGCCCATGAGCAGTGCTGTCAGATGACACAAGATCACCAAAGTCTCAAATCCATGTACCTCAATTGGTATGTCACAACCGAATCCTCAAAAAGCCTAGCAATTCACGTTCTGGGCTAACGTGATTGCACACGATAGGAGGATCCTCAATATGCCATTCTCGCCTTTCGTCGTCTTATTCAGCAGCATTCTTCATACGCTCGATCAAGAGGACCTTGCTCGGCTTCAGATGTTTGCCGCGTCCTTGGAAGGGTTGACTAGCCTATCATCTTTGGCTCAAAGCTTATATCGAGTTTCCCGAGCGCTGTATGACCTCGCATCTCTACATGTGGAGGGTGAGATAGATCCTAGCTCTCTGCCAGAGTCTTGGACATCCATCAGTGAGATGATGGGGTTCCCCGGATCCGTTTCTACTCCTCCGCTAGCGGAACAGGGTAGACTAGCCGAGATATCTGGATTAGAGGCTCCTATAGGTTCTGGATTGGACGAATGGGTGTTCGGGTCTACAGATTTTCTAGGGTTAATGTAATGGCTGGGTATTGTCTAATTACATCGGGGGCCACGCTTGTCAATTATGATTTCATCTTCCAAGGCATGCAAGCTGAATTCCGGTCCATAGATAATTTGTCAGATGGAAAACCAGGCATCGAGTTTGTCAACTGGGATGTAGCACTCACTTAACATGCATCAACACGTGAGCTGACTCTGTCTTGATATTACTCCGAAAAGCGTCCTATCGATAATCTTCTAGGTAGGATATGCATCACACTCCGACTTAGGTCTTCCAGCCCAGATGATAGCTCGCCCCTCAGATGAGAACATGGCACCCTTTGTAAACGACAACTACATCGACCAGGTATTCATTACCTTAGCTAGCAGCTTCTATCAGGGATAAGATTCCCCTTGCAGTTTAGCGACTCGGTCTCGGAAACAATTAAAACGCCGAGTATGTTCTAGATCAGGGGTGCTATGTCCCGCTTGACATCCCGACAAGTCTTGGCGTCGCTGGAAAGATGACAAGCTACCTGCTGGTCCCCGAGTCCTCAGAGAATGGTCAAATATCAAGGGCAGATAATTACGCTAATTTTATATAATAAGATGTCTTTCTTAATAACCAGGATTAGTTAGAACCTAGTCCCTGATCTGGGCCTAAGGTCGTGGCAATAGATGCTAAGGTCCCTAGTTCTGGATGCCAGGGATGCTAAGGTATTGGATGCCAAGCACAAGGCCACGTCACTCAAGTCCAAGCAATTGAATTCTAAGGTCTTTGGGCGCTAAGCAGTTAATCAGAAGGTTCTGGCAGCTAACTAGACGCTGAGCTTGGATGCTACAGTAAGGCATTGAATGCGAAGGTCCAGGGGTTCGTAATCTTTCACGCCAACCAAGCTTAAGCACGGATGACCGGGCCGGTCTCTAGGCGGCCCCTAAGTACTCCGGCTTTCCCCAAGGCTTGATCGCGTCTGGAGCGAATCGCTTAACCCAATGCCGAGTAAACAGTCGCCATGATTGGCTCTGCTTCCGACGTAACTTTCAGCAATGTGTTGTGCTTGTTCCTACACACTCTGGCCACCTTCATTGTTATCTTTGACCTTTGTAGTTCCTGGCCAATCGTCGTATAATTTCCATTGCCTAATTTTGAATCGAGAAACTTCTAATGCTTTAAATGGCTTGCATTGTTGAAACCCATGAACCGTATGCCTCAGTCTGATGCTGGATGAGCCATTAAATACATATGAGTCTACACTGACCCTGGGGCAGGAACATCGTCGCGTACGGGAGATTCTCCATCGTTTAGTGAAACGGCTAGGGCAAACTGTATTGGCACACTTGATTCAATGGAAAGGGGGTCCCTTCGGGAGTTAAAATTCCCCGTCGGAAAGATGTAATGGAAAGACATTTCATTCTCCACCTCCCTTGACTCTCATTCCTCAAGTCCTTTTAGAACCAATCTCTCAATTTCTGCAGCCGTCCCATCCTCTCAATATGACGGCCGAGGCAGATGCCACTCGGGTTGAGCCCGTGGGACTCGCCCTCGTCCACCTGATCTGCACGATCATCTTTGGAGTCTTTTCTTCCGCCATTGTAGGCTTGAGATGTTGGGTCAGAGTTAGCCATCATGTGTTTGGTACCGATGATGGTCTTATGCTGCTTGGTTGGGTAGGTGCTCGCTCAAATCTGAGGTCTGTCTGCCTGTTACCGAACGCACGCTCATGGATTACTTTACTCCCATCTAGCTCCTCTATATGTTCCTCGTTGGTGTATCATGCCATGGTGTGTACGTAGGGCTTGGCACGCGCGACGAGAGATTGAATGCTACAATAACTAAGCATGGTCGACAGGTGAGAAATACCTCCCATGAATGGATTTGGCTGAAGCTCACGGTATACTATCCTAGTTTCTCTGGCTATTCCAAATGTTCTACTGCTCCTCTCTTGTCTTTATCAAAGCATCCATCTGCGTCACGCTTCTTCGAATCGCCGTCGCACGGACACACCGCATCATAGCCTGGGCAACTCTGACTGCCTCGTGCATTTCCACATGCATTGTCCTTATCGGCCTCCTGGCAATTTGCCAGCCAGTCACTGCCAACTGGGACTTGTCTTCTGGGAAATGTGCTCCACCCAATGTCCTGACGAGCCTGAGTTACCTTGTGTCGGCTTCCTCAGTGGTTACAGACCTCGTGTGTGCCATTCTACCCGGATTCATGCTCTATAAAGCCCAGATGAAGACCGCAACGAAGATATCCATCAGCATTGTTCTTGGGCTAGGTGTGCTGTATGCCAATGGTCTTTGGAGGATCATGCTCCTATTACCCGTTGCATCTAGAAAATCACGCTAATCATGGATAGTGCATCAATAGCCACTATCATACGATTTCCATACATTCCCTATTTCAATCAACAGAAAGAGTACCTATGTAAGTTATCTATCTCACAGCAGATCATCTGTGCACCAATGAACTAAATACCATGCAAGACAATGCCTGCAATATTGCCTTGTGGTCCGTCTTTGAAACAGGGATTGGAATCATTGCCGGCTCCTTGCCCTCACTGCAAAGGCTGTTGAAGACTTGGATTAACCTTGACTTATCAAATGGCCATTCGTCGGGTCATGTTGCCCCATATGCAGGGCTAAGTGCTCTAGGAGTCACTAGCAAGATTGGCACGACAAGCCGATCACAACGCTTGCAGAGATCGATAATGGGTACAAATGCCGTTGGAGGGGGGGATGACGGAAACTGGGAGCAGTTGGACGATGATTCATCAAAGAGACGTATTTACGTCACCGTGGACATGGAAATGCAAACAATGCAGCGTACAGCCACGTCGGCTGGCTCTCATGAGTCTGTCGAGGAGCTTGCAACGTCGACTTGAGTCCCAACGAGCGTGCTAGAACTACGTATACCACTTAGCAGCCTTGGCAGCGAACGGGGTATATGATATGTAATGGACATATTGAGCCTTTCTTTTGGGTACTCCATGCTCATCACTTAATCATGAGTCCGCGACTAGTGATCAAGTACCTTTTCGTAATATTCCAAGCTTTGCACATATACCTATATTATAGAATGACCACAACAGACCATGACAACATCATTCTGTATTCAAATCACTCCATTCATCAATACCTCGACCACACACTGGAAGAATAGTGGCCGCCGGTAGAGTCGTACTTCGCGAAGGTATGCGGCACGTATCTCTTGGGGAATGCCTTTGGGAGCGGACTGCCACAGATTGTTCTTATCACGGCGAAGAGATCTCTAGGAAATAGGCCGGGCTTCAACTGGCGGTGGTCTACTAGTTGAAGCAGGAGCCCATGCTCCATCGAGGGCATATTCTGGACCCGACAGACAGTTGGCACCGCACACCACCGCGGTAAGCTGGCTAGCTAGAGTGCATTCTATGCATAAGGCCGCAGGCGAAGGGAGTGGCCAAGGTACTCCAAGCCAGAGACGATGAAGGCATCGACAACGCATGGTGGAATTCATTCTCTACACATTGCGGTGTTTGATGACTTCGAGAATGCTGCAAACAAGATATGAGATTGAGAAAACCAACATACACTGCAAACTGCAGGCCTTCTCGACTTGCGTCGTATATCAATGCATTCTCCGCAACACTCGTGTGATTAGACGTTGAGTTGATGTCCAAACTCCAAAGGCTCGCCCCTGGCGCTAAACAAATATTGAACAAGAAGACTCCGTGTGCTAACAAGATATCGCTCATGCGATTGTAAAGTATCGGTACTGGCTATCATTAAACCCCATGGGTCAAATGCCAGGTGTGGGTGAGGGTGTGGGTGTGTATGCCAACATGGGAGCCATCGCCGTGGCATAGAAGTAAGAACTTGTCCAGGAATTGGAGTAGTCTTGAGAAGCGTACTGCTGATACAGCATGTCGTTCAAGACCTGCGGCTATGGAAAGTATGGGTTGTACAATTCAGTGCCACAAACACCCTGATACATTGGTGAGGTCGGATATGCTAGTCCCAAGCCGTAGCCGAGGGTTGGTGATGGGGGTGTGGCAAACATAGGTGTGATATTGCCTATGGCCTTTCTCCGATATCCCTTAGGGCGATACTTAGCTTGAAAGAAGCCTCTGTCGTCGCGGTTTCGATGATAAACCACATCAAGGCTATTAGGCCGAGATGGGTTGACGATGAGCCGTGCCGGGCCAGGGTCACCAAAGACATAACGGCCATTCAGGCACAGAGGGTATTCCACCATCGGCCCAGACACGTCAAGCGGAAACCCTTCTTTGTTGAGGAAGTCGTGCGGATACTTGGCTCCAGGTGAAGGGACATCGGGCACCAATTTCGCTTGTCTTCGGACCTCGGAAGCAGGGATGCGAAGCATCCATTCGTCGTCCTCGAGGTCGGTGAGGGAATAGTAAGAACATTGGGAGGAACAATCGTCCATGTCATCGTCGGACATGGAGAGGTGTGACATCTGGCTGTCCAAAATGCTGAGTGAAGACATTGCGGCAGGATGAAGAAGGCGATGCTCCGAGGTTCTTGAAAGAAGAATATGAAGGGACGCGATATCCAAAAGAATCAAAAGCGTAAGCAAGAGTTCGATACAGTTGCTCAAAGATGGAAGAATGTGAAGTGATGTGAATGCTCCAGAGTTTGAGAAGGAGAATGAACGTAAACGCCAGAGTGATAAATCGCAAGCAATAATCCGATAATGTTGGCTGAAGTGGTTCGAAACGACAAGAGAGAGAAGTTGAAGAAGAGAAGGATAACACGAAAACGGAGGGGGCTTGAATCCTCTCTTTATGCCTGTTGTTGTCGACGGTTTGACGTTTCCCCTTGGCCATGACTGCAGCAAAACAAAACATTCCTAATCAAATCATTACGTTTCCAATAAACCCAATACCATGTACGGCATTAATGATTAGGTCCATGGAGTCTGTTCCTAAACATATTTGAAAGTAAAAGCTGTTAACCTTTGCACGGGGAATAATAAACTCTAGTTCTGACTCATATAGCCGAGAACACTTTCTGCCTTGCTTTTGTTGTGAATCTGGTGACGTTCCCTCAAACGAATTCCGCTATAATACAGTCAGAAGATAGTTCTTGATGATATCAACACTCTCTTAACTCTCAGGAATCTTCTCGTCGCTTCGTCGTCTAGAGTGGCATGCGATGCCAGTGACTTGGATATTTCCAAACCTTGAATAAAGGTAATCTATCACGGTCGTCGTCATCACTGTCTTCCTCACGTGCCGCAGCAAAACAATGTCTGTTCTTTCGTGTCCAGCCACACTTGGAAGCTGGGAGGGATGTAGAAGCCATTCTATGGTGGTGTCCAGCATTGGGTTTTAATGCTGTCATGTGTGTATCAGTATGTTCTTTGACATTGCAGCCGATACGTCCTCTTGAGGGCGTCATTAAAATTGAGAATAGAAATCATTTTCCGGCCCTGGATGCCTCCTGTCAAGGAGAAATAGCTGCATGGGGGTGTGGTCGACCAAAAAAAACACCAATACATGATGGACTGGCGGTCATGGGGACGTTGTCGAGAAATTGGTTCTTTATCGGCGATGAGCACGTCCCTAGGTGAATTGCCGACTTCATCAAAATACATCTCGTCCCTGGGGTGGAATATCGCCAAAGTTCCAGAGTCATCCAATTCAGAGTATCCGCCTAAAGCTACCTCCTCCAGGTCAACAAACGCAACTCAACTGGAGTTGATTCACATGAGTTTTGGGATGCGTTCATCGCCGGAGATGTTGATGCCACTTCCAACCACCCGAAAGGGGTGGAAGGGCGTCGAAAGATTGAGTGTGGCATAGATTCCAGGAGCTTCGTACACAACCTGGTATGTGTTTTACGGTGACGATTTCGCAAAAATGTAGAGACCAGGGGGGATATCCTTTTCACTCATCACTCAAGAGTCTGACAATTCCCATATAGAGACGAAGCTATGTTTGTAATAGATAAGCTGCGGCGAAGAGCGTTCTTTGTTTACGATCTTCTGGCTCAGTTAACCCATCTAGGGCCGGGCTCCAACTATAATAAATAACACATTTGTTCTTTGTTTACAGCTCCCCAGCGAGCCCGTAGAGCACGGATAACAATAGGCAGATACCCAAGGCTTAACATCCACTTGAGAGGGCCCCTCAAACACTAAGAAGGTGCGTGCAGCAGCATCTCTTATTAGGTAGGTCACAGGGTTTGATGTGCTAGCTAAAGAGAGCTTTCTCCATGTGACTCTACATAGCCGTGTTATTTCCGTTAGGCTGCTCATAAGAACAGTGACTCTTCCTGATCCAGCTTAGTGTGTTACTTGATGACGGATCGCGAGTGTTTTGTTGCCACGGCAGTTTCCCCGCCCAGCCGTGGTTTGTTATCAACACGCTCTACAATCACCATCATCAACCCCCAAGTACTTCAAATGGCCATGTCTGGAAGGGAGAGGATTTTAAGAGAGAATACACGAAACCTAAATATACTCCTGATGGAAATAGGCAGGAACCAGTGATGAGGGGGCGTGCCTAGCTCGAAGAGGGACGACAATCGAGTCGCACCTTTACGCATTAGATCGAGACCGAAGTGAACATGTACAGATTAATATGTTTATCTAACTAGAATCAGAGCTCTCTTTATCATTCTCCATGCGAATGAGCGCTGTAGCTGCTTCACGGATAGAAGTGTCCAGATATCTTGGTTGCTCATCAACCATCCGCCAGCCAAGCCGGTGAAACTCGTGCAAAAGATGTTCCCACATGGCCACAGCGTCTTTAAGTCGTGCGTCGGGTGATGCTGTTTCACTTCCTCTATTCAATTTGTGTTGAGCAGTCGAGTGGACAAAGGGGTCAAACCCAATTGGGTGGTGAAGGTGCTCTTGCTGCTGAAGAAGCCCTTGACGAACGTTGAGGTGATTCAACGTGGCAGAACCAGTGGGCCCTAGCCGTCTGGGACATATCATGTCATTCCAGGAGAAGTATGAGACGATGTGGTGTTGGGTTTGGTTCCACTGCAAAATGATGGACTGCTTCGTCAAGCCAGCCCCATCGGCCCCATATTCAGAGCCAGTAGATTCAAAGTCAGGGCCATTGATCCGCTCAGCCTGGATGCGGAAGTCTCCAAGCTGGGTCTCTTGGCCCCAAAGGCGAAAATCATCCCAGTGTCTGACTCCGGAGCTCCCAAGCTCGTAGACGAAAATAGCACCACTTTGAACAGCCTGCCGAGCTTCTTCAGCAAACAATCCTCTTGGAGCGTGCAAGAGATGCCCCTGAAGGCAAGCTTCCAACACTAGCAAAGCATCTCTGGCGCTTCGAACGAAACCGTGGCAAGTAGGTTGGCAACGGTTGTGTGGCGATTTCATGGCTTGGCGAGCAATTGCGTATAGCGGGAGAGGGGAAGAAGGTGACGGACATTTCTACGAGAAAACGCGAGGCGGGAAACTTACTTTTCGCACCTTGATATAGGGGGCTGCAGGGGTGCTCATCTCAGGTCGATTCCGTTCAAATCGCCAAGTGATCCAGATCCAGGAAAGCAGTCACTGTTTAGGAGGGACGATGTCGGGCCACATGGGGAAGCAACCCACCAACCTCTAGCTCGATTGTTAAGAGCCCCCGCTCAGCTGAGACCGTTGACTCTGCCAATAGCGTCGGCCAAGGCCGGGACTCGAATTCGGTGATGGATGGAGACGAAACTTGGAACAGTCCAGCCAAGTCCCACATTACACACCAACCCCATTCCATTTCATGTGCAAGGCGTTAATCAGGGAATAATTAAATAAACAGGAGAGGCAGAATGTGAGATTCCGGGTCATCTAGACATTAAACATGAATGGTGACGGACTATGTGGTCTCATAGCCTCTGGCCAGAGGCGGCGTGACATGGAAAGCCATTGTCACCTTATTTCCATTAACATCCTTCTCCGCTGAATAGAAGGGCTTCTGCACGAGAACTATGGGTGTGACGAACGACGAATGTTTCGGGGGGACGGACCGTCTCCGATCAACCCCACCACATTTGGTACAACCGATCGACGTTCTCGATCCTGTAGTTATCCACAATTGATCAGCGCTGAAAGATCCAAGATGCCATTTTTGCCAAGATGCCGGTTCTTTCTTACTTCTTTGTGCGCCCGCCAGCGCGTGGTGCCTTTGCCATGTTTGACTCATGGACAAGGTCCAGGGCAGGGTGGAAATACTGATGATGACAAACCGGGCAGTTTTTGGCAGCGCCAGTCATCGACAGAAGACCAGAACAGGTTCGGTTAGTTTAGGTGCTTGGGATGCCCCATAGTGTGGCCCTCCCTGTCCAGTGGGGGACTAAAAGCAAGGGAATGGGTCACGCCTAAAAGTGAAGATGAAAGGTGTCCGACATTCCCTTGTTTTTTGTCCCCCGCGGGCCTGAGAGATAAGCACAAGGGTGTGACTGAAGCAGAAGCAACAGCAGTTTTCCTGTTGGTGTTCGTGCACACCTCGTGTGGCGGTTCTCGTAGGCCTTGGCACCTATTCGTTGATGAAGGAATGGCGTTGGAACCCCCCTGCTTGCGTTATCCTGGGCTCAGCTGGAGCCGGCTCGAGAACAGACAAGCCTTGAAAGGGCCATCACATCTTGTCACTTGACCCCCTCGTTCCCCCACAGTGGTATGAGCAACAACAGCCCACGCCTAGTTGGAGACTGGTTGTTTGTTATTGCACGAGGAAAGGGTCACTGACACAAATTCTGCTCGACGGCGTGGTCGTGACGTTGGATTGATGCTTTGTCCAAAAGGGAGTTGGTTATCCCTCCTACAGGATCCAAATACTTCCCCTCCTCTTCAGCTTCTGACCAGAGTATGCCGGCGAAGCGGACACAAGCCATCTAGGTAGAGGACACGGCCTGTATCGTAGACTAATCGTACCCATCACCATTAACCCATGGTGACTCCTCAGGCTCAAGCTGTCCGAGTACATGAGCGTTATCTCCCACTGCACCTGTCATTCCTACTTCTATCATGAGTTCAACTTCTGTAACGCGGCTCAGGGTTCGTAGGTCCAGGTCTGTAACATATGAGTTACCCTCGGACAACTCAACGTGGACCTCGTTTTCCCTCGAGAGTACCATGTCTTCAATATGCAGTCGCTCGGTCCCATCAATCATGACCAGTCTCCTTCTTCTCACTGTCGTTTCGTCCATATTGAAGCCCCATGATGGCGGATAGCGGGTGCGGTTCCTGCGCTTAGTCTTGTTGCTCTTGGCCCTGGTGCCCTTGGACACCATTGCGCCGTCTTCGTCTGGTTCGTGAGGGAAACAGTCGGGGGCCGACGCGCCCTCCACGTCATTGTCGGTCAGTGATAAATGCCCCTGGCACAAACTAGTTCCGCAAGTCGTATCGCTGGGGGGGACAGGCCCTGGGAGGCAGGACAATCCGTGCCGTGCCAATGTTTGAAGAACGTCTTCATCGTTTCCAACCGGTGCTAGGTTTCGCGTATTGATGTCGTCGATCGGATCGTCTCGCTCCAGGGCTTCGAGGACACAATCGTCCAAGTGGGAGTAAAACGTCTGGACGTGGATGAAAGCTTGCTGGCAGGCACTGCAGGTGATAGAGCCACGGTGGTCGCAGTTCCCAGGCGCTCTTGACGGCCTTGTGTCGGTTGCTTCTGCTGCATGGACGTTCTTCAAGTGGGATTTGAGCTCGCTCAAACCGAAGAAATTGACATCCAAGCCCAGTAAAGATTCAGGACAGAACTTGCATCTTGTGACGGCCTTCCAGTGTGACAAGGCGTGCCGGGTTTTGTCGTATTTGCGCGCAAATCCTTTTGAAGCATATTCACACCATCGTACAGGGCATTTGAACGGACGCTGACACTGATGGGTCAGGAGATGTGAGGTGAGATCCTTGACATTCTTACCACAGCCGGGCCAGGTACACAACTGTTGTCGCCTGTCGTGGGGATTCATAGGGGACGAGCGGATGCAGCTCATAGCACAGGGCCTGTCGTGGGGATTCATAGGGGACGAGCGGATGCAGCTCATAGCACAGGGAGGCACGGGGAGGATCAATGCCAAAGCAACGCCGTAAGAATAAGGAGAGGCCACCAGCCACAATAACAAAAGGCACACTTATCAATACATGAGAG